>NC_056737.1:1523676713-1523776713 GCF_019279795.1 Protopterus annectens | reverse complement strand
CAACAAAATAAAATAAATAACATAATGGCAGCATGCCCGCTCACCCTTAGATAAGCAGTGCCCCCCACTTGCTCACTTATCATTGTAATAACAAGGCAGTGTCCCAGCTCACCTTAACATATCACCAATCCAATCCTTCCAATCCAAATTTTCCACCATCAAAATGTCATCACCTTCAATGCTAATTTTCCTCCTGATAGGGAAGAGGGGCAAGCCTGTCCCTCTTCTTCACCCACCAGCCCCAACAAGGCTGTTCCCTCTCATACCATTTTTAGTAGATCCTCCACCATTAACCACAAATTAAGGTTAAATTAAGGTTAAACAAATCCAAACCAAATTCATTGAGATGAACCGCATCTGTCCTGTACCACTCTAGGATCCTTTTCCTCAAACTCCTCATACCGTATCGTACACACCCCCAACTCTTTCAAATATTTCACCAACGTAAAGTTAACTTACTTCTGAGCCATCTCAACCACAGAAAATGTTTTGCCTCCCTCCAACACAACCTGGGAATAATCTCAGACCAAAGCAATACCACTGATGGATAAAGCCTTCTCAATGCTAAGAAATCCTTGCAAATGTGATAAACCAACTGCCTTTTTGGGTCTTTACCAAAATAATTTCCCTCCCTAAATGAATCACCAAAATATGTCGCAATCACCACTGACTCTGCAGTATGTTAAATATCTGCAATATCCAGCTCCACATCAACCCACTAACACCATGCCAGTTGACCTTCAATCTGAACCACTCCAGACCCAAATCCATTCCATTGCGTCTAAATTGCAGCACGCCTAGCCACCCAATATACAAACGAATGACCCAAAATGATGACTCTTTTTTCACATAAATGGGGGAAAAAAAGAATTAAACAAAGACATCTCACCAGAACTACTTACTATATGACAAAAAGGCATTAGAGGACCACCATCCCGCCCTCTTGATAACTTCAATCGAACTTCATCCCTTTTCTAAATCCAACGCCCTATCCATCCTGAAAGAATGGGAAGAAAACGTATCCCCTTGCAGACCAACACTGGTAAGAACCCTTCTCATAGTCAAATTCAAGTGCTCACCCATCAACACCTTACCACTTACTGATGTGAAAACTAACCCTTCAGCTCTACTTCCTTTAACTACCCACAATCTCCTTCCCCACACCACCCGACATCTCTAACTTGACTCCACCTTTTCCAAGACAATCAGCATCCCCTTCTCCTCCTGATCTGTCTTCAAAGACCTCAGTCTAATATGTATCACCCCAGGTAATATAAGCACATCATCCCACACTAAGGAACTCAACAACTCAGACACACGAAACGCCCCACAATACATCCACATGCTTACTGTACTCCACACTACATAGCCTTTCAAACATCCACATACTCTACTTAAGCCCCTCAGCAACATTTGTAAAATCCCATCAGTCAGATGCCATCTCCTATCTGTAGCCGGACCTTCAGCCCTACCCCACCCTTTCAGTACTCACCCCACCAACCAAGACCTGGTGCAGTCCTCTAATCTGGCCAACTGAGCAAATGCCCCAATAGCTGGCAATGCCACCTTTACGATTTGAACTGCCTTACTCTGCTCCCGCAAGCTGGCTAAATAACACAACAACAAACTCTCTGACCACTCGCACTCATGATCTGGAAATTGCCTCAAAAAGTGTCAAAATTGCACAAAGACCTACAGTAAGCTCTCTTTGTAGATACTGCCCATGACTGCTGCACCAACCTATCGATTATTACTGGTGAAAACTGCCAAATTTCCTCTGGAATGACTGAGGGATGCAATGTTGCTGTTGGAGCCACCTGCCAAAATCTGCAAAGCTGGAAATGAGACAAAGTATCAGCTATCTCATTCTTAACCACAGGCACATGTAACCCTATAAATGAAAAGTTAATCAATAAACTTTGCAATACAAATTTTCGAAGAACCAGTAACAAATGAGGGGAATGAGCTGACTTAACCTGCAATACACTCACCACTGCAATATTATCTTAAACACCACCCTCCTATATCTCAAACGTTCCTGCCATACCATTGAAGCCACCCAAATCAGCATTATCTCCAAAAAGGCAATATCCCACTTTCAATCATCAGACCAATGAGCAGGCCATAGTACCAAAAACCATTGCCCTGCAAAGTAATCTCCCATGCCCAAACCACTGGCTGCATCCGTAAACAATTGCAACTCCTCTTGTTCAACCCAATCCAATTGCCAAGATGAAATCCCATTGAACTGATGCAAAAACTTCATCTACAAATCCAAATCCTCCCAAGCTAACTTACTGACCCATACTCTATGGTGCTTACTCCTCCTCCATTTTAAGAGAAAAGCCACCGATCAATAAAACATACGTCCCGGATGTACTGCCCTGCAAGCAAAGTTCATCAAACCCAAAAATTCTATCACATCCCTCACATGAACTTTACTTTTGGACCTCACCCAGTTGATCTTCTCCTGCAGTTGAACCACTTTGTGCTCTGGCAAACAAAACAAACCCTGTCTTGCATCCACAGTCAAACCTAAAAAATCCGAAACCTTCGCCGGACTTTCCAACTTATGCTTAGCCAGCAGTACTCCCAAAGCCTTACACATCCCGACAAACTCCTGCATTGCCACCTGTGCCCCTTCTCTCCCTTCATCCACTAACAAAAAGTCATCCGGATAGTCCACTGCTTGCTGTCCATTTACCCTACACTGCCATATCCAATGCAGAGCTGTGCTAAACTTTTCAAAAGTAGAACACACTACTGCACACCCCATAGGCATGGCAGTTGCAAAATAAAAACCATCATCCACCACCATACCCAATAATGGCCAATCCTCCTCCCGCACTGGCAACAGGCAAAAAGCTGACTCATTATCTACCTTCACCAGCCAGGAATCCTGAAAACTCCTAATGATGCGGACTGTGTCATCCAGGGATGCATACGTCACTCTAAACTCTTCCCCAGGGATAAAATCATTAACAGACTTGCCTTTAGGATATGACAAATGATGAATTAAATGAAACACACCCAGCTTTTTCTTGGGAACCAATCCTAGCAGTGACACTTTAAATTCAGGAAAAGGCTGCCAATCAAAAGGACCCAACAATCTCCCCGCCTGACACTCCTTCTCAATCAAAGCTTGCAAGACATCTTCCCTCCCCTTCACAGACCTCAAGTCTTTCCCAACCTTACCATCACCCACCAAAGTAGACTTAATTGAAAACCCCCTAGAAAAACCTTCTATTAATTCCTCAGCCACAGCTGGCAGCAGATAATTTGACAGCATTTCCTTTAAGACCTGAACCTTAATAGGTGAATGGGTACCCTGGGTGACCCCTACTTCCTGGAATGGATCCCCCTTTTGGCCCCAAAAATTACCCCGTCCATGTACTGCTGCGATGCCAAATGAGGACCACCCCAACCTCTTGGGTTGATGACAGAAGATGCCTGCCCATTAAACTGACCACCACTCGTGCCACAATGTGTGGCTGCATGCACCCCCATGCACTTAGAGCATGGGAAAATCTGCAGTTTACCCATAAACACCTCCCTGCGTTAAATGACCAACATACCCCTGCACCCCCATCCACAGGCTGAGACACCTTGTTACCCAGTCCAAATGCATCCATTATGGTAGAAAGCCAAATATCCAGGTGTCTGACTTCCCAATGCATGGATTTGTCAATTGCCTTTCATTTACGGAGCTTCTGGTCATACCAAAACCATGCATTACTGGGCCGTAACCTCTGCTCCTCCCAAATAGTCAAAAAATAAGCCAAGAGAGGAAGAGCCAATGAGTTATCCCCTCTCCAAACAGACTGCCATGTAATATGTAAACCCCAAGACCCAATTATCCCATGTCCTGGGCTGAAACTTACCCACCCACTTATGACCTATAGCCACCAATGCCGCCAACAGATCCTTACCATTAGCCGACTCTGCTTCCATTAAACACTGCATCCCATCCACATCAATCAGCTCAAAAATATCTATAAATTCCCCTTTCCAAATCTTCTCTTTTAATACCAGTGATACGTGTGGGGTCAATAGAACTGGTGCTCCCTCCTGTCACAATGCCTGCATCGCCAACCAGTCCCCTGGCCGCAACCCAAACTCTGACCCTACCTCATCTAGGTTAGGCCCCACATCCTCCTCTAACAGTGAAAGGGCATTATCCAGACCCAACTCACAATCAGCTAGACCCTCCAAGCCCCTACCCAATGTAGTGTCTTGCACACCCCCACTCGACTCTGACTCACTCCCTGTAACTGCACCTACTTTCGCTACCTGCACAAAGCTTGGTAAATCATTACCTGTAGAAGTTGAAGGTGCAGCCACTGGCACCTCAACCTCCAAAGTCCTCTTTTCCATTGCCATCTGCCTGGATCTCTTAGCTCTTGATGTCTGAGATCTGGACACCATCTGCCACTTTCTTCGAGTGTGTGGAGCCTGGGTACTTGCTGTCGGAACATCATTAGGAATATCTCTAAACAGCTCCTCTGCTTGTGCCACAATGCTGGCCCACTTCTCTCTCAATGCTTCTGTCATGATCACCACAGACCCTTGTGTACTGGGAAACCACCCAAGGCTGGGTCTATATTATAATTGTGAAAGCTGTCTTTCACGAATACATGTTCATCGACACATAAATGTCGAAGAACGAGAACAGCAAAGGACAACAACAGTGAAAATGAGAACACCATATGCATTCCCGGAAATAACAGCGCCATACAGGTAAGGTAAACCTAACTGAAACAACCTTACCTAAAACATTTTTTCAAACATTTTTGCAGAGGGCAAGCCTCCATGCACCCCCCACACTCCCCCTACTTAAATATACCAACTCTGACACCACACTACAGTGGGGGAAAGGATTAATTACCTCATCCTCATGATCACCTAGCGGGCCAAGAAAATCCTTTTGGCATTCTCAGTTTCGCTGTTGCTGTCCTTTGCTGTTCTCGTTCTTTGACATTTATGTGTCGATGAACATGTATTCGTGAAAGACAGCTTTTGAGATTCTGATATAGACCCCCCCCCCCCAAGTCCTACCTTTACACACCTCAGGCCGTCAAGGACGTGATCTTGCTTCAACAAAAAAATCACACCAAATGTGCCTCCCAACACTAAAACCCTCCTAAAAACCCCTAAGACCCACCCCTTAAACCTACCTTAATTCCTCCCTCACCTACCCATTTGCTTAACCTTTTCCTAACTGCTCCCTACCCACACACTTAAAGGAAAACAACGGGATATCAAATCAAATATCTCTACCTGATGTCTCTCTAAAATCCTGTTATGTGATACAGCCTCAAAAAAACATAACCGCAGCTTTAAAAAAAAATCTACTATTCTCTTTTACTGCTTAGGCTTCACACTTTTCCCTACTGTTTGACTTTCAGTTTTAAAACCAAGATGAAAACTGTCTAGCCGTCTCTTAAATAATGATGTCACATCTGCCTTAGCTCTTGCTGAAGATCCTGGGAGGTTTCCTCCCCCAAAGTGACGTAAACACTGCCTTATTTGCATGCTGTACAGAATCCATGTGATCCTCCCACATTGTGATGTCAACACTGCCTTTCCCAGCCCACTGTTAATCTAATAAATGCACTAGGTGCTGTGTGGAACTCCTTTTCTGTGTTAGCAAATCTGGTCGACTCTATTCATGTGAAGCACTTCTTCTTCACCAGCGTTTTGCTACTTCATAAGTAAGGTAAGTCTTATTACTTATTACTTCTTAATAGTGTATCCTAAATGTAATCTGTCCCTGTTTCTATGCCTCCCTAGCCCTTATATTGTGTCCTCCCAAGTTTTTAATTGCACATTAGTGGAGTTAATCTTTTTTCTGTTTGTAAGGGTGCCATGTGCTTCCCTTTCGCAGCTGCATTTTTAGCTTAGCCTACTTATTTTCATTTTGATCCAGGGTTTATATTTCCCTGGTTATGTTTAATGCTGGCGTCTTTTGTATTCTTTAGTCGGCCTGTGTTTCTGTGCTTGCTGCCTTTGGGTTTCCTTCTGAAGTAAGTGTATTGCTGCTTGTAGTAATTGTATTACTGTCTAGTGTTTTTAGTTGCTTGCTGGTGTTTTTTAAAAACTATGCTGTATTTGTAGCTATATTTGGTTTTCTTTAGTTGATGCCTTGTGCTTCACGATTGTGGTTGCTGGTGTGTTTTTTTAAAAACCTTGCTGTATTTGTAGCTGTATTTGGTATTCTTTAGTTTGTTGATGCCTCGTGCGTGATTGCATGCTGCAGATGTTTTGTAATGTTTTCAGCTGTTTGTTTCTGTTGTTGAGCTTGCGTTCGGTCTTGTCATGTTTTTATTTATTTTTTAATATTAGTAATCCGTTTTATTGGTTATGCTGTTGGGCTTGCTCCATTTTATTTGTTATGCTACTGTGCTTGCTCCGTTTTAGTGTGTGTGCCATCAAACCTGCTACCTGCTTGAAACTTTGCCACAGCTGAATAATACCTTTTTTTTCCGTTAGCTGGGTAATGAAATTATTTTAATGTGGACGCTGGAGCCATTAGGCATAAAACTTATTTATTGAGTAATTCTGCAGCCTGTAAACATACTTATGAATAGTCAGCAAGAGAGTGGTAGTAGTCCAGGGGTGGTTTCTGCAGCTACACTTGTTTCATGCAACTAAGCTAAGTGCATTTCTGGGTTCCCATGTAAGATTATTATAGCAGGTAAATATACAGTGATGTAGGCAATATAGAGGTTCAACATTTTGTCCATCAGTATGTGTCCATAGTTTAGAAGTAGCCTCAGACACTTCACAATGCTCAGTTACACATAGAGCGCAGGTTCTTGTAAGATTAATGTCACGGTTGCTATCATATTCTTTGAGCCTGCGTGTTGTTTTGTTTTTAAAGTAATGAAAAACGTAAGGGAAATAAGAGAGAAATAGAAGATAGATGGGAAAGGAAATGAGGAATTTTGCTGCTTGTACAAGCACAGCAGCTTAGTCATTGTAAAGCTGCTAAGCAGCATGCCTTGAGTGAGAGTTGCTGCCAATTCCTATTGAAATAATGGAATCAGCATGGCATATATTTTTTTGACTTTGTTATAAAGTTTGGTAGACAAAATACTATTTCTTTAGTCTGCAAAGTGATATTCTGTCTGTTAATATAACATTTTGTGAGTGAGTATAGCACACAAGCCACTGAGAAGCAAAGTCTGATAAAATCTCTAAGGCTGGTAAGCTTTTCTGTTCTCAGTTTTCTGGTAGTGAAGTACATGCTTTGCAACCATTTTGTTTTGTGGCCAGGGATAGCACCATCATGGTAGGGGCTCTGAGTGAGAAGAAATAAAATAGGAGTAGGAACTTGCTAAAAAATACAGGTAACATATGTAGTGCCTTCAGCTGAAGGACTTCTAATGTCCATAGGATACAGCAAGGGGCAAGTGTGTGTGTGTGTGTGTGTGTGTGTGTGTGTGTGTGTGTGTGTGTGTGTGTGTGTGTGTGTGTGTGTGTGTGAATGCAAGCAAGCGGCAAGTGTGTGTGCGTGTGTGTGTGTATGTGACCTAAAAGCAACGGGGCAAGTGTGTGTGTGTGACCGCAAGCAAGGGGGCAATTGTGTGTGTGACACCGCAAGCAAGGGGGCAATTATGTGTTTGACCGCAAGCAAGGGGACAATTGTGTGTGTGTGTTTGACCGCAAGCAAGGGGGCAATTGTGTGTGTGTGTGAGACTGAAAGCAAGGGGCAATTGTGTGTGTGTGAGACTGCAAGCAAGGGGGCAATTGTGTGTGCGTGAGACTGCAAGCAAGGGGCAATTGTGTGTGCGTGAGACTGCAAGCAAGTGGGCAATTGTGTGTGTGTGAGACTGCAAGCAAGGGGGCAAGTGTGTGTGTGAGACTGCAAGCAAGGGGGCAAGTGTGTGAGACTGCAAACAAGGGGGCAAATGTGTGTGAGACTGCAAGCAAGGGCCAAGTGTGTGTGTGTGTGTGTGTGTGTGTGTGTGACTGCAAGCAAGGGGGAAATTTTGCCTCTTTCAAGATTTCTTGTGCTGTGAAGTTCATAGATACAACTGATTGAGTAGATTTTACAGGGAGCTGAGAGATGCAGGGCTGCAACAATTATCAGTGCTGCTTATGTCTGCTTGCTTTGCTAATATCACAACAGGTTGTTTGCTTTTGATGCAGAAGGCTGTGGTTTCTACTCACGTAGATGCATTTGTGAAACTGTACTGCATTGCAAATGGGGTGGATGATGCACTCCTTTCTGGTGAAGAAGATTGTCATCCATTCCCTACTGCAGTATTACCAGCTTATTGTTCTTATGTAAGATAAGTAAATTATTCAAAAAGGGCAACTATGACATTATTTGTTGATGACATGACATCTAATTTTTTGGCTAGCAGCAACCGCTTCATTAGTTACAGATCGCTTTGATGTGGAATTATTTACAGGACGTTTACTGCTTCAGAAATTGTGCGTATGTACTGATACTGGTGGACTGTAGAAGTCTGACTACACTTGTGATGGAAATATTCAGAATTGGGCAGTATTGTCATTATTGGTGCATGCATTTTGTTGCACTGTTTTCAGGAAAAATGTTTGAAACAGTAAATATAAAACACCCACTAAAACTGGACCGCACTGTACAAGGAATATAATTATATACAATCAGGAAGGTATATTCAACAACATGTGCATTTCACGTGTGCAACGGGTCTGAGAATTTTAAAATATCACTAACTGAAAATGAAACTTAGACTGCCACTGGCTACATGTGTTATCTTTGAATGTCTGTTTCAGTGCTGTTGCAATGTCCAGATTCCGACTGCAAGCAAGGTCAAAGTGTTTGTGTGTGTGTGTCCGCAAGGGGGCAAGTGTGTGTGTGTGTGTGTGTGTGTGTGTGTGTGTGTGTGTGTGTGTGTGTGTGTGTGTGTGTGTGTGTGTCCACAAGGGGGCAAGTGTGTGCATGTGTGTGTGACTGCAAGCAAGGGGGCAATAGTGTGCATGTGTGTGTGACTGCAAGCAAGGAGGCAATAGTGTGTGTGTGTGACTGCAAGCAAAGGGGTAAGAGTGTGTGTGTGTGTGTGTGGGGGGACTGCAAGCAAGGGAGCAAGAGTGCGTGTATGACTACAAGCAAGGGGTCAAGAGTGCGTGTGTGTGACTGCAAGCAAGGGGGCAAGAGTGTGTGTGTGTGTGTGACTGCAAGCAAAGGGGTAAGAGTGTGTGTGTGTGTGTGTGTGTGTGTGTGTGTGTGTGTGTGTGTGTGTGTGTGTGTGTGTGTGTGACTGCAAGCAAGGGGGCAAGAGTGTGTGTGACTGCAAGCAAGGCTTCTTATTTTTGGATTGTAAGTCTCAATTTTTGTGGTTTTCAGTCAAACTCTTTTGGAATAAAGTCACTAAATGAGACACTGAGTTTCTGCCTTCATAACCTTCAGAAAAATGCATGCTGGGGGGGGGGTGTGTGGCCAAGGATGAACACAGGATAGCAGCAGATTTCATCAGCTCCACCAATTTCATTACACTAACAGGAATTAATTACTTAAAAAATTAATTTTTGAAGTAATTTTCTTTCTAAATATGTTTGTTTTATATAGTTCTTGAACTATATCTAAAAAAGAAAGGAAATTTTAACAATATTCCTGTCAGAAATCACTTTGGAAATTTTCCTGTCAGTTTATCAGTCTGAAATGAGTTCCAGTAAGACAAATTCTCAAGACTACAGCATCAAGAAAGAACTTCAGTCTCTGATAATTATAATCCAGCAACTTACTGCTAAGATGGATAAAATGGATACTAAAATAGACACCTTCATAGAAAAAACTACAAAACAAATAGACTTGTTACATATAGACCTGCAACAACAGAAGATCCAGATGACAGGCATAGAAGAAGCTGTGAATGACATGGAAAATAGAATCCAAGAAGAGGAAATCAACATTGAGTTTCTGCTGAAACAAAATACACATTTACAAACAAAGCTGGATGACCTGGAAAATAGATCTAGGCGCAATAACATTAGGATTTTTGGACTGCCAGAAAATATTGAAGGTAACAATATTACTTCTTTTTAACAACATGGCTCCCTAAAACTTTAGACTTACCAGAAGCATTCTCTTTTGGTATCGAAAGAGCACATAGATCTATAGCTAATACTAACTCTAACAAAAACTATCCTAGATCAGTTATAGTTAGATTTCTATCATCTTTGATAAAGAGATGGTTCTTAAATCTGCTTGGGCTAAAGCTCCTGTTAAGATTAATGAGACAACTGTGCGTTTTGACAATGACTATTCTTCCATGGTAATAGCTAAAAGAAAAGTTTTTCTGCCACTAATAAGGGAGCTTAAAAAGCACAGTTTAAAACATACCTTCTGTTTCCTGCCAAGCTTAAAATCTTCCTTCCTGATGGTCCTAAAATTTTGATGACTCAGACTCTGCTTTACTGTTTATCAAAAAATAAGATTTTGGATAAAATAGAGGAAATGGAATGGGCTAGTCCTTCATTAAAGAGACTGGCAACTGAAACTTCGTGGAAGACTTCAGAGAAGAAGAAGAGACTAAAAAACAAATGATTTGTTCTATGTTTTTTTTCTCTCATCATTTTATTTCATTATTAATCTTTTTAAATATAGTTCCTGCATTTCCAGAAAGCCACAAATATTCTGAAAAAGATTTAATCAAAGTTATTCTCTGTGTGCAAAGAAATATTTTGTTTCATAACCAGTCAAAATATCTGAAGAACTAATAGCAAGCTATGATTCAATCTGTTTCTCTTTCTGAAAAAGAGAAGTAAGGTCAGTAATTTGATACATTTTTTTTCTTTATCTTTTTTTTCTTCTCCTTTTCTTCTTTTCTTTGTTTAAACAATGACATTCTATTTAGATTATGTAGTGGGTAAAGGGTGGGGGAGGGCAGGGAGAGAAGAGTAATGAAAATATGATTAATAGAATAATAACATATTTATTCTTTGTAAAAAGTTTATATGTTCTTCAAATGCTATTCCTAATTATACTTTCTTGATTATACTGCTTATGCTTGTTTGTAAATAATCTGTCATGCTTTAACTAATAATAATTAGAACTAAATAATAGTAAATAATATGTTTTATTTTTAACTCTATTAATATAAACAGTAAGTAATATTCCATTGTATATACTTCTTATAGCTTTCTCTTACATTTTTTTTTCAGCCTTACACTCTTTTATTTTCTACTCTCTTTTTCTTTTCTTTATTACTATATAGAAATGCTTTTGATCATATAGACACAGTAAATAATAAGATTTGCATAAAAATTGAGTTGGGACAAAAATATTGAGTTTTATTACTTATTAATAATTTTGGGCTTAATTTCACTTACATAGAGATTGTAATAACCTGTAAAATACATTGTGAAGGTTTTGTCATCTTTAGATGCATTTACACTGCTAAATGAATGTTTGTCACTAGTTTTTAATAAGTTTCCCGCCAAAATGTTAAGGGAGACAATCTGGGATGTGGGCTGTCTCATGCACAGTGTCCATGAGCTACTTCAAAAGCTTCAACTCTCAGAATTCTCACAGAGAAGCTGAAAGCAGTCAGTCTAACCTTTGACCTAGATATCACACTGACACATCACAGATTCAGGAAGAACACTCTACCAGGAAGTAGAACTGATGCAAATACGACTATGTGAAGGAAAATGAACTCTTTAACATGTAAATGTGAGTTATTTTATATAATTACTTAAATATCTATGTTATAATTCATAAAATATGTCAGTTATAATGAGTTTAAATGATGCAGTTTCTTGTAGTAAGTAAATGTCTTATTTTAGAAGGCATAGAAAATGAAACATTTATTCAAGTGTTTTTGAAAATCTACTTAACAGCAGCATAATAATCTGTGTTAAAAACTTATGTTCCAAACATATACATTACTATAACTCATTTAATTCATCTGATTGAAAAGCATAAATAATTTTATAACTCTATTCTGGAAGAAATTGTCATGTGATATATTTTAAAGCAGTAGTATAGCATGGTTGTAAAATCTGGTTACTAAAATGTGTTTGCTGTGCATTATTTTGTATAAAGCAGACAGATTTATTGTAGGGACAGCAAGTAGGATAGTGCTCAGCAAGGACACAACTCAGTGAGATCATATATATATATATATATATATATATATATATATATATATATATATATATATATATATATATATGTGTGTGTGTGTGTGTGTGTGTGTGTGTGTGTGTGTGTGTGTGTGTGTGTGTGTGTGTGTGTGTGTATATATATATATATATATATATATATATATGTATGTGTGTGTGTGTGTGTGTGTGTGTGTGTGTATATATATATATATATATATATATATATATATATATATATATATATATATATATATATATATATATATATATGTGTGTGTGTGTGTGTGTGTGTGTGTGTGTGTGTGTGTGTGTGTGTATGTGTGTGTGTGTGTGTGTGTGTGTATATATATATATATATATATATATATATATATATGTGTGTGTGTGTGTGTGTGTGTGTGTGTGTGTGTGTGTATATATATATATATATGTATATATATATATATATATATGTATATATGTGTGTGTGTGATGGCTTCTTTTTTTTTTTTTTTTTTTTACAATAATGCAAGTGTTTCTGAGAATCTGCATAACTATGCAGTAAGATTTATAACAATTTCTATGAATACAATATTTTATTCTATTGACAATAATGAGTATGAGTAAATGCTCATATACAAGCAATTCAAGGGTTTTTTTGGAAGCTGTTGACTGCATTTACATGACAGAAAATAGATGCATCTTAATATATGTAATGTCTGAATCATATTAGCCAATGTTTTTGATTTAAATGAATGTTAGAACTTATTTTTCTCTCCTCTTGATTTCTAACATCAAGATTATTTGAATGCTATTTGAATACAAGTGTTTTATATTACATAGATGTATATAGTAGTATGAACAGTTTTTTTTAAAAAAAAAGTTTATTTTAGTTTATATGATGCTGTTTTACCAAATGTGTAGTCTTGTCTTGCTAGATAATTGAATTGAAAACTTTTAACCTCAGTTAAATATAACTAGTATTAAATTGATAAGGTGGTAGCTGAGGTACTGCTGCTTAGGGTAGGGGGTTAACTTGAGTGGTAAATACTACTCTAAGTTGGAGTTTATAACTCCAGGCTGGATGCAAGGTTTAATCCTTACATTATTTTCACTTGTTCATTGTTATATGTATATAGTTTTGACATCCACAATATATTTTGTACACTCATTGTCACTACAAACAAAATTGAATCCTATACAAAATCCCATAAGAGATTCAATAAATGCAGCTATATTTAAAGGTACACCTAAAGGAGGAGATGTAACATTACTTATCTTGTTATTTGTTATTTTGATCATAAGATTCTTAAGTTTTAAAAATGCCAAATGACATCTTTAAAAGGAATTTCTTTAAACATTAATGGATTGAATAATCCGTGTAAAAGGGCAAGCCTAATAAGATACATTAATTTACATAAGGCCAACTTAGTCTTCCTGCAAGAAACCCATCTCTTGAAAAAAGATATTGATAAACTAGCCACAAACAAATATACAGTATTGGTTAGTTCAGAGCACACTCAGAAAAAATGCAAAACATTTAAATGATTTTGCTAATTCTTATCATTTGAATGATATTAATAATCAGATAGATTCAAAATCATTACCATACACCTTTTTTTCTAACAGATACAAAACTTATTCAAAAATAGATAGGGTCTTTATTACTAACCAGATGGTAACAGATTTAATTAATTCCAAAATCATTTCATGTCCTATATCTGATCATAATTCAATTGTTTTTGAACTCATGATAAAAAATACTCATAATGTTCAGATCAAAAGGATACCAGCATACTTAACTCAACTAAAAGATTATAAAGAATATATACTTTCAGAAGTAAAACATTTTTTAGACATAAATAATACTCCTGAAGTCTCCATTGTTTATGTTTGGGATGCCTTAAAATCATATCTATATGGACAAAGTATCAGATGGTATAATAATAAAAGAAAATCTTGGGATAAGGAATTGTTAGATATTCAAAGTAAATTAGACTCTTATAAACATAATAATAAAGAAAATATTATGGACAAGAAAGTTATTGAAGAAATAAACAAACTAAATGAGAAATACAAAGAAATTTTAACTCATAAAGTTAAAATAACTTTAGAGAAATACAAGTTTTGTCTTATTCAATAAGCCCCAAATACTTACATAGACTTAAAAATAAAACAAAAAGGTTGAATAAACAAAACCATATCAAAGAAATCTTTTCTCTAAGGAAAAAGAAGAATGTTTCTAGTATGCCAGAAATACTAGATGAATTTAGAAATCACTTTCACAAAATTAACCATAATAACATTAACATGGAACCTAAAGATAAAATAAAGGAGTTTATAACCACAAACATGAATAAAAAGCTTAATAAGCAACAGATTAAACTATTAGACAAGAGTATTTCATATACAGAGGTTATTACACAAATAAATAAGCTTAAATCAAACAAAGCACCGGGTAATGATGGTATTATACCAGAGATATATAAAATCCTTTCTAAAAGTACATATTCATTAATACATAAGGTTTTTATTTTGGCCCAAACTGAGTTAATAACCCCCCTATCTTGGCAATATACATTTATTTCACCAATTTTAAAACCTAATAAAGATCCAACTAGATGTACTTCATATCGGCCCATCTCATTACTTAATGCTGATTATAAAATGTTTATGAGTATTTTTGCTGATAGATTGAAGACAATCATCCCAGGCATTATAGATATAGATCAGACAGGCTTCATTGTAAATAGAAATACTTTTGATAATATAAGAAGAACTTTAACATTAATTGATTTTGCAAATAGGAAAAAGAAAGATTTAACACTTATTAGTCTTGATATAAGTTCAGCATTTGATTCAGTAAGTTGGGACTATCTGTTTACCTTACTGAAGTGCACAAACTTCTCAGATGCATTTGTAAATCTAATTGAGCATTTATACAAAGGAACTTTGGCTTATATTAAGGTAGGAACATATGTTTCACAAAAATACCCATTTTAAAGGTACAAAACAAGGATGCCCACTTTCTCCACTATTATTCACTTTAGTAATGGAGCCTTGGGCTAATTTGATCAGAAACAGTACTGACATAGAGGGTTTTGAAATAGATGAAAATATAACATCCAAAATTCAACTTTTGCAGATGATGTTCTAATTACATCAGCAGGATCTAATTCTTCTATGCAGTCTCTATTTGATAAAATGATGAATTTTAAAAGTATTTCTGGTTTAATATTCAATGAAGAAAAACTAAAATACTACCTATATATACACGAAAAATATTCTCATTAGTGATTTTACTAAATATGTACCCAATTCAGGTCAGATAACTTATTTAGGTATAATACTATCTAAATATATTAAATCTATTATATATAATAATTATAATACCTGTTTTCTTAATATACAAAACCTTTTAATACCTGGAATAATATGTTTTTTACTATGGAGGAGAGACTTACAATTATTAAAATGATAATATTCCCCAAGATTTTATACTTAATACAATCAATAATACTTCCACCTACAAAAATAATTATCAAGAAACTGAATACACTAATGTTAAATTTCCTATGGGCACCTAATAGACCTAGGATTGCATTAAAGAAACATACTAATAGCTGGTCTCAAGGGGTATTTCTTTTCCAGACTTTAATTTATATACTATCTCTTCTATTGTAAAAGTTATTACTTTATTAATAGATCAGTCATATGTTGCAAAATGGAAAGATTATTGGGAGCTAATTAGTATGCACTTCATGAAAATCTCCTTAACACATAAAAATATGATTGTAAATAACTCCATGTTATGGTTACTAAAGGAATTTTGTACTTCACCTATTACACCTAAACATATGGTTTGTTACCCATTAAACATTATTATTAGCTATCGTAACTTTATATTCATGCACCCTAAGTATAGGGAATGGAATTTTATTATATTCCCTATAATGTATACTCAGGGTATGCTTTTGTCATCTACTTCTGAAGGAACTCATTTAGCTATAGATAATGATCTAAAGTACTGGTATCAGTTGATATCTGATAATAAAGTTAAAATCTAGATTTCTTAAAACAAGAATTTGATCTAAGAGAAACTTGCTGGTTAGAGGTTCAGACCTTTAGACAACATCTCATTAATAAAATAGATCTAATGTCTATAACAGTTAACGAATCTATTCCAACACTGATTGATTACTTGATATTAAATTTACAACATAAAGTTTCTGATAAAGGTAAACTTTCATACATACATAAAATTATCAGACAAGAAACTTTTTACAGTGCAGATTCATACTGGAATTATTTCACTTCTATTAATGGGGACCCACCAAATCAACAAGATAAACAATATATATTGGAATCTGCTTATAGAACTACGTCTTCCATTGTCTGGAGGCTTTATACATGGAAATTTTTACATAGATCTTTTTATACACCTTTGATGATGAATAAAATAAATAATAAAGATAATTTATGTAAGAGATGTAATGTAGAAATTAATGCTGACTGGGCTCATATGTTTTATGACTGTATAAAATTGAAAGAATACTGGAAGTCAATTAATGAATTTTGCAGGCTCTTTTACAGATAATTTCATTATTTCTAAATCTCTTATATTATTCAACACACCTGTACCTCAAAGTGTTAAAAAGGTTAAGCTTCCCTTGTTATGGTCTATTCTAGCAGTGGCTAGGAAAATAATAACCAGAAATTGGATTTCAGATACACCTCCTTCGTTCAATGACTTTAAAAATGTTATGAATATAGTGTACCATATGGAAATAAACACAATTAGGACAAGAACAACTAGAAAAACATCTTATTATATTGTATGGGATAATTTACAAAATTTGTTAAAAAAATTCTAATTTCAATAGCATGGTATTTTAGTTTAATTAATTGATCTGATTGTAGTGGATGTCTTTGTAAATACTTTAGTTGTTTTGTTGAATATTATAATAATATCAATTTTTAATTACTTGTATAAAATTGTTATGATATTTCTCTTATATGTTAAAACAATAAACCTGTTTTGAAAAAAAAGAAAAATGCATGCTAAAGCAAGACCTGTTATTTGATCAGCTCTCTCAGTTTATACAAGATCAATTTTTTGTACTGTTTTGATGTCCCCCACATATATTTTGCCTTGTCCAGATTTCATGCATTAACAGGTTGCTAGGTACATGCAAATAAATTGCTTTTTTAGAATTAGGCATATCCCAACCTTTCAACTGTCCCTGAACTTGGCTCAAAATATTGCTCTTCCCCTAATAATCCCTCCCCAGAAATTGCTATTTTGGAAGAAAACATGGAGGGTTTACCATTAACTGTAATAATCCAGTTAGGGATAACTTTCATTTCATAAATGCATGTTTTTTTTATTTTGTCAGATGCTCAAGTTAGTAGAACTAATATTAAAAGGAGCCCCTTCTTTGACAGGTTACCAGCTGTATTGTGTGGCTATTATCTTTTTGAATCAATTTTTTTTTTGGGACAATTGCTGCCAAATCATTAGAGACTGAAGAATGAAATCAATGACAGACATTTAAGTTTCAGATTTCATACCCTTTTGAAAATTCATACTAATGCAAGACCTACTATTTCATAATCTTTTCTAATTTGATAGGAGCAATAATCCTACTTCTATTTATTTATTTATTTTATTTATTTATTTATATTTGTTGACTGGGAGTGTCAGACTGGATGTAGGTCTATTTTCAGCATAGGCCCGGGGAGAAAAGCTCCACAGTAAAATAGACAGTAGTTACATTGGATTATAATGATTAACAATTTAACATAGCACTTACTTACAACATATTTACAGATGAAGAACATAGTACATCAATAGACAAATAGAATCTTTATCTGTGAAGTACATAACAGACATTAACAAATGTTACAATGAGAAGTTCCTGCTGTATAATAAGTGCTAGGCTTATGAGCATCTGAGCTTGCTATAATCAAGGTAGTTAGTGGAGTGGAAAGAAAGGTAGTGGTTGGATGGGGTGGATGATATTAGACTGGGAGTTGCAAGGGCATAGCCAGCATGTTTTTAGTTGCGCTTTTAATAAAGTTTTGAAGTGGGTGCATGATGCTACGGAGGTAATTGTGGGTGGGAGTGAGTTCCATAATTTGGCTATGGCGCAAGAGAATAGTGCTTCACCAGCAGAGTTATTGGCTTTAGTGATCTGCAAGTGATTTTTGTTGCTGGATCTTAGTGGTCTGGTGGTGCGATTAGGGTTGGAGTAGATTCTGGAGGGATGGGACATTTAGTGGATGGTTTACTAGTTTGTAGGCGAGTGAGAGTTGATACCACTGAAGCAGGTAAGGGAGTTCAAGCCAGCCCAGTTCAGCAAGTGAGAGACAGTGGTGACTACGGTAGGATGCCCTGTGGCAATTTGGCGATTTTTGTTGTAGCAGGTCTCTAGCTTGTTTAGACCACATTGCCTTAGGTTGGTATATATTGGAGAGGCATAAAGTAGGGTGGATATAAGGTGGGAATTTGCTATTGAAATCTTTGCTGCTTTGGTGAGAAATTGCTTTTTTCTGTATAATGCTCCTAATTTTTTGTGGACTTTTTTTATGGTCATGGATATGTGAATGTCAAATATTAGTTTATTTTCTGTTTCCACTCCTGGCAATTTGGTGTGTTCAGTTGGGTATATAGTGGTGTTGTCTTTTGCTGTGATGTTAAAGTGAGAGTTGTTTTGAGTATGTTTGGTGGGTTGGAAGATGAGTAGTTTAGTTCTGTTTGGGTTGAGTATTAATTGGGCATCGGATAACCATGTTTCAACAGAGAAAAAGGCTTCCTGTGTGACTTTTTGCAGTTTCGGTAGGGACTGGGCTAAGCAGATGATGGTTGAGTCATCTGCATATTGTATGAGTGTGCCATGTTTGGTGGCAGAGGCTAGATTATTGGTGTAAACAGAGAAGAGTAGGGATCCAAGGATGGATCCTTGGGGAACCCCTATGGAGACAGGTAGTTGGGGAGATGTCATTCTGCCATACAACGGATTGTTGGCGGTCAGACAGGTAAATCTGAAACCAGTTGGTGACTGATTGTGAGAAGGATAGGTTATTGAGGACAGAGATAAGTTGTTTGTGTGGGACCATGTCAATTGCTTTAGATAGGTCTAGGAAAGTGGCAGAGGAGAGATAGCCATTGCTTTTATGCTGAAGGATAGTGTTAGTAAAGGAGAGTAAGGCAGTGGTGGTGCTATGGTTTGGTCAGAAACCATGCTGAGTACTGGAAAGGAGGTTGTTAGTAAGGAGGTAGTCTGATACCGGAGAGTGTATGCGTCTCTCTAGTATTTTGGAGAGTGGAGAGAGAATAGCTATGGGGCAGTAATTGGTTGGGGTGGATGTCTCCACTTAGGGATAGTTTTGATATGCATGAGATTATTAGTTTTCTCAGTTTTTGAATGTGTTTGTTTATAAGGGAAACTTTATGATTGTGCTCTGTGGGTACTAGGTATGGTGGGAGGGTTACTATGTTAAGTTGCAGGGCTGCTTTATGTTTGAGTAATATAGTTGGTAGAATATGTGGGGGGTGCATAGGGATGGTTCTTGAGCTGGTGGGAGGGGAGTTGAGTGTGGGTGAGACATGAGTGGTGGTGTGAGTAGTAGTACAGTGGTAGTGGTTGAGTGGGGGAATGATGGAGCTTTAGTAGGATGTAAGATATGCAAGGAGAGTGCATGCAGTGAGCATAGGTAAGGTATGCTGGTACATGTTAGTTGAGGAGGTGTGATAGTAGTGGGAAGATTTAGGAGGTAGTGTTGGGTTACCGCTGTGGTTGGCTATTGGAAAGATGGGAGGGGTTTTGAGTCCAATAAAGGTGGGACCACCTGGGGCAGGAGGGAATAGGGGGGCAGGGTGGGGAGCAAAGCGGGTAGAGACCCTGTTAGTTGCTCGTATGAGGGGGCTGGAAACAATTACAAAGCAAAGGTAAGTATGTGTTAAGAAACAATCACAATTGACCAAGGACTGCTCTGATACTAAGTCATTTCTTAATTTCTCAGGTGGAAAAACAGGATAACCTTGTATCAGTAGGCTACTGTGGTCATAGTTTAAATTTACAAACACACAGTATTGATGAGTTATGGCAGATACTATTTGCTAACAGAAGGGAATAATAGAAAGTGGAATGTGTGTGTGTGTGTGTGTGTGTGTGTGTGTGTGTGTGTGTGTGTGTGTGTGTGTGTGGTGGGGGGGCTGCTTACAAGGCAAAGCAGAGTGCTCTCCAGGGGAAAATTAATATTGGCTCAAACAGGTAGACACATACTCAAAGTTAACTGTAGCTGTTTGCAGACAGTTCAGACCCGGACTGCGCTTTTCCGTTTGTGCCTTTGTCCCACTTCTATGTATGGCTTTGTCCTAATTTCTTGCGCTGAGGTTCATAGGTATTTCAGGATCAATTTATCCTTGCTTTTGAACCAGATTTCTCTGCTTGGTTAATACACTGCTACAAAATGTAAAAATAAAATCTAAATCATTGTAGAAGTAAAGCAGTGTGTGTGTCTGCGTGTGTGTATGCACTACCATAATTTTTTTTAAAATATTGACTCAAAAAAGCATGTGGGTGCTGTCATGCAAGTCTAAAATATTTCAAGTTTATAGTGCATCATTTGTTAGCTATTTGAACAGGAAGGTAAAATAAGTGGCAGATTGCTTTGCAAAGCAGGGATTATTGCCAGTGCTATGTAGCTTGGTTTTAAATTTGACAGGAGTAGTGCAACAAAAAAAGTCTCCCACTGTAAGGAGGAAAAGGCTGACAAGCAAACAGTACATTACTCTGGTCACCTGCTGTGACGAGCTGTCAATCACATGCAGATAATGGGTCAAATTCCCCTTGGCTCTTTGACAGCTAGGGAAGGTAGGTGTGAAGTGGGAGGGGAGATTCCTTGAAGAGCTAGATTTCAGCATTCACAAAAGAAAGCAATTTAGCATTTCTAAGATGAAAGAGCTAGAAAATGCACCTTTCAGTTCTGTTCTGTAGCATTTGCACTGCTTATGTTTTAAGTGGTCATTAAAAAAGGATAACATTTTAACCAAAAGTAGGGGATTTTAAGATTGCAGTGAATTCCTGTTAAGTCAATGAAGTGACAGCAGCTTAAGGCAAAACGTGGCAGATCTGATGCAATTTTCTGGAGACAAATAATGCATTCTGGGATACTTAGAGGCAGAGTAAACAGTCTGAATGTTTTCAATATGCCAGACCCCATGTGGTCAGAGTCAGAAATTGCATCTAAAAATATCTAAAAAGCTCAAAATAGTCTCAGAGTGCAATTAAAATGTAGGAAACATCAAACCATGATGAAATTAATATGTTTTTTGAGTCTGAGGGCGCGGTTGTCCTTTAACCCATCTTGCCTATCTCCCTACGTCCTAACATTTATCTCACCCACCCCACACTAAAGCTGTCCCGTGACAACTTTGTCTGTTCCCAAACTTCATTTACCACCAAATGTACCCTTGAGTATATAAATTAGGAAATTATATAATCTATAAACTTTTTGTACATATATTTAAAGTTTTACTTAACCCCAAACCTTTACCCACACTATTCAAGCATCCTTCTATTCATCCCCTGTGTAAAATCATTTCACCCATGACAACAATCAGTTTCAGGCCTATTACAAAAATTTACCTTATTTCCATAGTATTTGAAAAGATAACTTGCAGTCAGATTCCAGAATATGTCCAGAAATATGACAGCCTCACACACTATCAGTATGTTTATTTTAGGCTTGTATGTAGTATAATAACAGCACTATATTTATTTACAAATGAAGTTTTCAACAGTATGAACAAAGGTTTTACAAATGGTACTGTTTATTTTGTTCATAAAAGTGCCTTCAAAACTGTAAATCATGTAATGCCACTGCAAAAATACCAACACAGTAGCTTCTCTTCTGAGGTCCATGCTTGGTTTAAGGACTGTCCTGCTGATATGTTACGGTTTCTGTTAATGAGTGAGATTGAGGTACGTCAGACCTAAACTACTTATTTCACATAGATGATTTTATGGTAACCATACCAAAGTCATTAACTCAACACTACAGAATGCTTTCTCACTAGAGTGAAAATGGCTGCGAGCTAATATACTATAACTTAATAATTAAGAGTCTGCAGTCATGGATTCAGAACCCAACAAAAATTAGACAAATGTACTCCTCTCTCATCTCTTTCTCTCTCTGTCAGTGACTATGAAGCAAATAGCTTGATGATGATACTAGCCCAGGAGTAGTTATGTCTAACCCTGGATCTAATCCCTACCTTCCTACTGCAGAGATAGAAGCAAACTCAAGTAGCTATACATCATGTCAAAGTGGCATACACAATTTTTCATCTTCTCAGTACTGGAACCAGATGTACTATAGTTACTAGTTTTCTTCCATGCACACTTGAATACAGTCTACCAATTGCTGCCTTTTTGTCATCTAAAAAAACAGCACACTATAAACAGCTGAGAATAAAATATTAAGACTTATTCATCTTAGCCACAACCGTGGATGAAATCATACTGGCTCCCAATTCAAAACAGAGCATGTTTCTCATTAAACAAACTTACCTTTAAATTAATTTCTGGTATTTATTGGCCAACACATCAAAATAAACATCAAACTCGAAACAGGTTTTACTCTTTATGAGTCCCCTTGAGTACTAAATTTTATAGACTACTCCAAGTTTTCTCCTACAGAAAACACTTTATTTGAACTTTCTCCAGCTAACTGGAACTCTCTTCTAAATAATATCAGTGCCTTTAATAACTTACAGTCCTTCATACAATTTCTAAAATATCTAAGGTAAACAGATGTAATTGTTGCTCTAAGCCTGGGTGAGTTTTAACACTGCTAGGTGAAATACCTCACCTTTCTTGCACTCTGTATGTGTTTGTCATTTATTATTCTAAATTTAGGAGTCAGTCCTAGGTACAGCAGTATGTCATTACACAACATTTAATTATATTATGAGAGTTACTCTGGTTCTAACTTGCATCATCTATAATATTAGCCAGTATTATTTTATGTATTTTTCTTCATCATTTTTGTCTAATTTGCTAGGCTGTTTTTCAGTTTACTCATTTAATAGTGATGATGCTGTTACTATATGGCTTAACTCATTCAGTCTGGATGAAATGTCGGTTGCATATTATAAAATGTAACTTTCCTTGTTTGTCTGCATTTCTGTAGTTTGGTGTTTAAATATTGTGTTGGAGTTCATTTGATGAATCTCCTTTACATTTTACTCACCTAGATGACATTGTCATTACTCTCTGTATTAGTGTTGACTCTCTGTCTTACTGGTGCCTTTATATCATTGTTTAACTAACTGTATAAAGTTTACTGTCTCTGCTTTTATGTCCTTGTGGCTCAAACCATACATGAAAAGGGTGTACAGACTAGTATACGAACTTTGTTTAAACCTGCATTTTTTGTTAAACTGAATTTGCTAAAAAATGAATGGATTAGTATTATCATTTGATTGCTTTCAAAAAGGAAAATCTAAGTCACCAGAATATTTAGTGAAAAATAATAAGATGGATAAATCTGTTAACCAGTTAATATTATCCATCAGTAAAAAAAAATAAATACATTTGTAGATAATATGAGTGATGAGGAACAGAACACTATCCCCATTACATGCATATATAAATACTATCATTGAAGATAAATTGACTTAAATGCAGCTTGTCCAAGTTATGTAAGTTAATTATAAATAATAATAAATTTTGATGAAAAAATCAGGAACATTTTAGACAGTAGTAGACTGAGCAACTGAAAGGATGGTAAGAATAAAATTATATTACTTACAGTGAATCAATTAGTCAAACCTCTTCAGTTTTATACTGGAAAGTTTTTATTTGGAAATATATACAAAGAATGTTTGCTTCTCTGTTTAAATTCTCTAAGTTTAGTAAAATGGTTTCTTCAGTTTGTTAGAGATGTAGTGAAGATGTAAAAGCTTATAGGACTCACGTTTATGGACTGTGAAAAATGTAAATGTATATCGGGAAGGGATACGTATGTTTGTAAGGGGGTTATACTTTCATAATTGTTCTTTAACTAGATCAATAATACTAATGAATGTTCTACTTCCTGTATCTATAAAAGCCAAAAAGCAAAAATATTTTGGTGTCTTTTGGCAGTTGCTAGAAAAGCTATTGCAAAAAATTGGAAACTGAACTCAGTTCCTACATTCAAGGAATTGTTAAATATAGTGCAATCTATGTAAAACTGAAAAAGAAATGATCAGAATAAGATGTGTAAATCATGCTAAGACTTTCGGTGGTTGAAATAGCCTTGCAATTTTGCATTTGGAACTCCAAAACTCTTAATGCATTATTTGTATAAGATTAATTGATGATTCAGTGTATTCCTAAAGTTGTATAACAACATGGGATGTTGAATTTCATAGGTTCATAGGTTCATAGATTGATACTAGGCTATCTGCCCTAGGGCATTTATAAGCCTAGCCAGAGTGTGTTTGGCTTTCACCAACCTTTTAGATTAGTTGACTGTGCCTCTGTATAGTAGGTCACAGAAGATAGCCCTTTTAAGGTTAGTTTACTGTGCCTCTGTCTAGTAGGGAAACAGAAGAGATCTCAGGGGTAAACCTATGATCTCCCATCCACTCGTCAAGATTTCTCTTGAAGAGGGTCATTGAGGGGCTCTGCCTAACATGGATTGGGATTTTGTTCCAGAGTGAAAGGAGCCTCTGGGATATGAATCTGTCCCTCCAGCATGTCCTATTTATTTTTGTGCTGAGGTTTAAGTCCCTGGAGCATGTAGCTCTAAGGGATTTGGATTTCCTGACGTGGAGCATGTCCATTAATTCTGGGTTGGACATGGCCTTATACGGCAGGCACAGATCGTCTCTGAGTAGGCGGTAAGCAACCGAGTAGAGCTGGAGTTTTTTTAGCCTAACTGCGTAGGGCATCTGTTTGAGTCCCTTGATCCTCTTGGTGAGGTACTTTTGGGGTCTTTCCAGTTGCTGCAGGTGTCGAGTAAGGTACATCCCAAATGGGGCATTGTATTCAATTATGGGCCTGATGAGTAGAGGGGCACAATGACCTCTCTTGATCTAGATGTGAACCCTTTTGTGATAAGGTGGGTTATATAGAAGGTCTTTCTAACCACTTTGGCAATGTGAGTGCCAAAGGAGAGATTGCTATCTACTTGGGTCCCCAAATCCCTAATTACTTCTTCCGTACTTAATGGATTACCACCTATGTGGTAATTTGTGGGCACTTTGTTTTTCCTAAAGGGGATGACTATGCACTTTTTGGCATTTAGCTTTAGGCCATGGCTCTGGCACCAGTTATCCGTCTCTGTGAGACCCTTTTGGAGGATGCGTGTGTCAGTCGATGAGTCAATTATGGCACCCAGTTTGCAGTCATCTGCGAACTTGGTCAGCCATAGTCCTCCTGTGTTAGCCTGTAACTCAGAGAAATATATACCAAACAAGAGAGGTCCCAGGACTGAGCCTTGTGGGGTGCCACTTGTAGCTGGTTTAGAGTCTGACATGGCACCTGCAATTCTGACTATGTGGGTTCTATCCCTGAGCCAGTTTGCAACCTATCTTGTGATATAGGGGATGATATTTAAGCTGGTGAGCTTATTAATGATGCCCAAGTGGGGTATTGTGTTGAAGACTTTTGCGAGGTCCGGGTAGGCTGTGTAGACTACCTTCCCTTCATCTATGGCCTTGGTGACTGTTTCAAAGAAGTCAACCAGGTTCAAGAGGCAAGATCTGCCCTTAACAAAGCCGAATTGGGTAGGATCCAGAGTTTGGAGGATCCCAATGTCTTTGTTTATGAGTTCCATGATGATACACTCCATAGTTTTGCAGACCAGGCTAGTCAGGCTTATAGGGCGATAGTTTCTGGGGTCTGTTGTGGCAACACCTTTGTGGAGTGGGACCACTGTTGCTGTATGCCATTCCTTGGGTATATATCCTGTAATAAGGCTGAGATTGAACAGTGACTTTATATGAGGGTTCAGTTCTTCTTGGAGCTCATGTAAGATGCAGCCCAGGACACTGTCCGGTCCCATTGATGCTGTGTTTTTTGTTTTGGAGAGGGCAGCTCTCACCTGTGCATCTGTGATGTCAGGGAGGCTACACTCTGTTGGGATAGACATTTGCTCTTTTTGGGGGGAAGGGGGGACAAGTTTGCACTGAACCTGTCTGCCAGGATGTTGGCAATATCTGTGGGTTCAGTGTATTTTTTGTCATTTTGCACTAACTCAGAGCATATCTGGGAGTTGCCACCCAGGTTCCTGACATAACTAAAGAAGGCCTTGTGATTATCTTTAGCGTCTTGTGCAATTTTACTTTCGAAGCTGGCCTTAGATGATTTTATGAGGGATCGTAGTTTCTTGCAAGTACTGATCAGAGATGCCTTCCCTTTATGGGATTTTGCTCTATCATGTAGTAGCTTACTCCTTCTGTTGTATAGCTTATTTATGGTTGGGGTTCACCAGACAGGTCTCCTGCCTTTGGAGGAGTGAGTCTTGGTTTTATTTGGGCTAGCATGATCCATGCATTCCTGTAGGTGTCCATAGAATGCGTTTGTAAAGGATTCTGCGGTATGGGCCGTATTTTCCACTGGCCCGGGGGCTTTGAAAGATTCCACCTCAGTTTTGAGAAGTGTGAAGTTTGCTTTTGAGAAGTTCTTCACCGTGGTTTCATTGGCTGGGGGTGGGGACAGGATATGGATGTCCAGTGAGATTAATTTATGGTCAGATCTTACCAATGAGAGGTATACCTCTGGTATGGAACATAGAGTCAACATGTTGGTGATGATCAGGTTCAATATGTTTTCCCCTCTTGTGGGAGTGATGACCAGTTGTTTCATAGCATTTGAGTTTATAAATTCTAGGAACCATTGGGCGAGGGTGTTGGGGCTTGAGTAGTGCTCTCAGTCTATGCTTGGGTAGTTGAAGTCACCCAATATAATGGTGTTTGGAGAGACCTTCATATTCTCCAGTGTTCTCAGGAAAGCTGAGTGGGGTTCTTGAGTTTGGGAGGGTGGTCTGTAGCAGGCTACAAACTGAAAGGCAGTTTTGCCCACTGTTAGTTGCACATGGATGGTCTCTGATGCTTCGTGCAGTGCCACTAACCTGGAGGTGTGGGTATCTTTGATGAATATGGATACTCCCCCTCCTTTTGTGGTTTGGTCCGAGTTTTGGGGCAGAAAACCATGGTATGAGGTATAACCTGCTAGTGCTGGGGTGCTCTCGGGAGCCTTGAACCAGGTTTCTGTTACTGCACAGATATTGATATTCTCCATACTGAGGAGAGCCTCGAGTGCATGCATGTTGAGATTTAGACTTCTGGTGTTGAGCAGCATTACCCTTAGTTTCTTTTTCCTTGTGTTGTCTACAGAGGTGGGTTTGTCTTTTGAGCCTTGCAAGAGCCTTAGGCAGTATTCAAAAGCCCAGGGGTGACAGGTGCAAGCCGTCCCTAGTGAAGCAACGTGGCTTGTCAAGCATGCCATCCCAGGCTGACAGACACTGGATCCCCTTTGAATGACACCAATACTTTAGCCAATTGTTAAAATTGATCATTTTGTCTTTATACTGTGGCATCATTCTTGGTGAGGGTAAGATGCTACTCAAGGTCAGGGTCATACCGGCCTGGGCTACATGATCAGAGAGCTCCTCTATGTCTCTTTTCATGTAGTCCAGGGAGTTACATCTCAGGTCATTCACACCAGCATGGACAATGACGGAGTCATATTTGTACTTACTTTGGAGTGCCTGAGTGCTTGTGTTATGTGGCAGATCCTGGCACCTGACAGGCAGCTTACAGTGACTTTCTCCTTGTTCAGCCTGGTGAGTGGGACGTCAGTGTGTCTAACAATAGAGTCACCTATTACAAGTGTATTAGGTGTGTTGTTTAGCCTTAAGGGCTGTGACTGTGTGGCACACTGACTTTGTGAACTATGTGATATGTGGGTATTGTTGTGCGGTAGCGGTTGCTTGTATGTCTGCTTTGGAGGTCTCTGCTGCTTGGGCAGATTTTTATTTAAAGCCTCCGAGTATGTTTTTGTGTGTTTATGTGTTTGGTTTGCTGTTGCGATAGGTCTATGAGAGACTGGATTTGTGGTGTGTGTGGTTACCTTCTCCTCCTGACTGACTGCGTCAGTACTGGGTTGAGAGAGCTCAGCCTCCAGTTTGGCTATATAGTTGCATCTCTCGCATATATTTGAGCTTGTTCCTTCATGTGTATATATTGTAAATATGTTAAATTAATACAAAAATGTGTATAAGATTAATTGATGATTCAGTGTATTCCTAACATTGTATAGCAATATCTGATGTTGAATTTCTTCCTTCATGTGTATATATTGTAAATATGTTAAATTAATACAAAATTTCTTTAAAAATGATAATGAATATTATAATAGGCAATAAGCTGTATAAAAACATAGTTTCCTCCTACCATATGTAGCTGTACTGATATTAAAAAGAACACGTTTCACAAATATAATAATAATGCAGTTATTAATATTTGTTCAAGCACATGCAAAAAGATTATGATAAATGTACAGTTTTTGTTTAGTGGCTAGTCTGATCAATATTGTAGCACCTCTCTCTAGTTTTTTCTTTATGGTGAGATACTCAGTTCATCATAGGTACGACAATTCATCTTGTCCATTTGAATTTACATTCTTGAATATTAACAAGATTTAGTTAGATAACTATGTCTTGAATGCCATTTCCTTTTAAAGTATTTTGTATAAAAGCACTATAATAAGCAATGAAGTTGAATATGATAATGAAGATATAGTTGGTTGTTGGATTACCTCCACCAGTCCAGTAGGACCTTTCTAAATTTCAGCTAATGCCAGTAAAGTATAAGGTAAAAAGACAGTGGGCCGGATTCACGAAGGCTTGCATGGAGTGTAAGATTAGAGTAAGACTCCATTCAGCCAACATGTCCGCCGAGCGATCAAGGAAGAGCCGGTAGGGGCATGTAACAGAGCTCCTTAAACTAGTCCTACATGGACAGGGCTTGGATATGCAAATGACCTCAATTGCAGGTGAAAGCTATGCAAATGAGGTAAATTTGCAATCCAGGAAACCCAAACCTGTCCGAGTAGGAGTAGTGTTATTTGCAGAAATGTACTCAGTTGATAACTGAGTACGGTTCTGCAAATAGCAAAACGGAGCTGTGACAGCTGCAAAAAAAGCATGCATTTACAGGAGGAAGCATGCCAATGGCCAAAAATATGGCCATTGGCAATGGGAAGTGATGCAAAATAGAACTTTTTCTTTTCATCCCGATCTCCGGGGTTTAACTGTAGTGCAGCGCTGCACAAACGCACTGCACCCTAAAAAACAGAAAATTAATAATTAAGATCCACAAATGTGGATTTTATAGCTAAAATGAAATTGCAATGCAAGTAAATGGCAGGCTGAAGACAACATGGCCACTGAGTAGAGGTTGCTAAGGGGGGAAGCTCAGTCTAAGAGATGTAACCAAGCATTAGTAGGCAATCCTATGCAAATGAGAGTTAGGATAGTGAATTGCAAGTTTGCATAGGAAATGAGCACAGTCAGTGGAGTGTAGGAGTAAGATAAGGGGACTAACAGAGTAGAAGAAAGGTGACATCACAAGGGGGGTATGTATGAAAGGAGTGAAGCTCATTGGAGCAAAGTGTCACGTGTCAGCCGACAATTACATATTATTGAAAGAGGTGTGTCAACAAGTAGGCCAGGTAAAGTCAAGAAATGGAAGGTGTATGCCATGGATAACACCAAAGTTTCTTGCTGAGCATGCATGCATGTGTGCGTGCATGCCAGTAAACCCGAGTAAGACTGTGTGCACGCGTGTAAGCGTGTGTGCGCGCATGTAAGCTTGAGTAAGCATATGTAAGGCTGTGTAAACAGTTGTAAGCACGTTTGCGCCAGTGTGCGCGTGTTTTAACAAGAACAAGCACGTTTTAGTCCTAGTAATCATGTGTGCGCACGTGTTAGCTGCTGTACGCATGTTTGTGCTTGTGTGAGTGGCACTCCCCCCTGAAGAAACAGAAAGGAAAAAGGAAGCACAACAAATAGTAGGGAAGTTACCAGGGAGTACTAGCAGAGCTAGCAGGTGAAAACAATCAGAATCAGGCAATTACCCAGGCATAACACTAGCCCAGCCCAGCACTTAAAACACTGCAAACAACAGTCCATCATATTTCTCTCAAAAGAAACTGCAACACTGCAGTAAGCTAATAGCAGTGAAAACTGAAATAGCTGTACTGAGGCAAAAAATATTAGGGGCTGCCATTGCTGTTATAAGGTGACATATGCAACATGCTGAGGGTGGTGATGATGCAAATGCTGCTGGACAACCCACAGTGAGGAGACGGAGAAGAGTGTACAGGCCCAGGGTAACCTACCAGGGGCTACATGAGCTGGAGATAGTGGAGCGCTATAGAGTGGACAGAGACCTCTTGCAGCAAATTGTTGAGCTGTGCAGGCCACACCTCACACACAGAACCAACAGAGGGGAACCCATCCCAGTGGAAACTAAGGTATGTGTTGGCCTAAGAATATTAGCAACAGGTACCTTCCAGAGACCAACTGGTGATATGATGGGAATATCACAGGCATCAGCATCCAGGGTACTGCACCAATTTCTGGATGCCATGTCAGCACATGTCAGTGATTATGTATACTTCCCCAATTCCCGTGAGGTATTGGCCAGCAATATGTGTGTCTTACAGCAAATAGCGGAATACCCTGACACAGTGGGTGCAATAGACTGCATGCACCTACACATCAAAGCACCAGCCGGTGAGCGGGGTAGGGTCTACTTCAACCACAAGGGCTTCCCCTCCATCAACTGTCAGGTCATGTGTGATGCCCAGGGCATAATACTGAATGTGTGTGCTGGCTGCCCTTGAAGCTACCATGATTCCCATATCTGGCATCTGACGCAGCTGTACCAGACATTTGCCAATGGGGACATCCCACATGGACACCTAATGGGAGATGCTGGCTATGCACTGGAGCCATGGCTAATGACACCCATCAGAAATGCTCACACACCTGAACAGGAATGCCATAATGAGGCACACGCACAAACACAAAATGTAATCAAGCGTGTGTTTGGGCTGCTCAAGTCACGGTTCCGGTGCCTGGACACATCTGGTGGAGCCTTGCAGTACTCACCAACTACATGTACCCAAATTGTCATGGTATGTGCTATGCTTCATAATATGATCCTGCAAAAACAGCTGCAGCAGAACCAGCATAGGACTGGGCTAAACAGCCCCCCACCATTGCCAGGGCCATCACAGGCAGAGCGTAACTTGGAGGAGGAACAACCTGAGCCTGCCCCAGTAGACAGAAGGAGGCATGCCCAGTAAGCTTTGGCCTTGGCAAAGAGGCAACGCATAGCACATACACTGGCTCAGTAGGAACTCTGGAAATGATACCTCTCTCTGACCCGCACATATAGTAAAAGGGATGCCTACGTTGACACTACCTGCAGTCAAACATGTACAGGGAGTGTAGTATGTGCATCTGACATAGGCAGCCCTGCATCAACACCTGAGGCATGATTGCCATGTGTTAAGCAATATAAAGCAGTGCTAAACAGCATTTACCACCATGTAGTATATGTAAACCAAATCGCACACACCAACTAGTACAAATGTGGTCAATGTTGAGTAATATTGGCCAACGTCCAGCAATGATGATTAATATTAAGCAATGTTGGACAAGCTGGGTCTAAGTAGGGCATAGCTGAACAAAAGCCAACATGCTCATAGTTGCTCTACTGGCCCTTAAGCAGTTTGGTCTGCTCAGTATGAAAATATAAGCGGTGATGGTCCTCGAACCCAGGATACTGTAAATTATAGTCACAGTATTGAACCACTAAACCATGACAGTATTACAGTGGTTAACCTGTATGACGAGATGTTGATAAGTCTATGCAAAGTATTCCATGGAAACCCTGCAAGCACAGCATGATCCCTGCTGAGTTATGACGCAATGGTGAGTCCTGCAGTAAGAATAGAACCTGACTTTTAACACACACAGTAGAAATGTTAATATTGGACATGTACACATACATCAACAAATGTAGTGGACCTCAGACAGCAACATACTGAAAGGCCACACTGGGCATGCTCACACACTTAGGCCATGTTGAAGTACAGCAGTGGGCCACACATATCAGACAGTTGCATGTATTAACCCAGGAACCTCTCACTATCCAGCAATCTGCCCTGTGCACACATTTATATGACAACAGACACATATATAATGTAGTGGAACCCTGTCATAATCAAATATGTTCTGCAGATACCTAAGCGGTTCATAGAAAGTGGGAAAGCAAAGATGATAAAAACCTGCAAACAGTATCAGCAATAAACATTGTGCATCATGAACATTTTCATAGGTTCAGGGGTTGATACTAGGCTATCTGCCCTAGGGCATGTTCAAGCATAGCCAGAGTGTGTTTGGCTGCTGCAACCCAGTCAAATCAGAACACTGTGCCCGTGAATAGTAGGTCACACAAGATAGCCCATTTACGTTTAGTGTATTGTGCCTCTGTCTAGCAGGGACTCAGAAGATATCCCATGGGTACACAGACGATCACCCATCCACTTGTCAATATGTCACCTGTAGGTGGTCAGTGGGTGGCTCTGCTTATGCAAAATTGGGAATACACTCTGCAGTGAGTGGAGCCTTATGGATAATAATCTGTCCCCCCAGCATGTCCTATCAACATATGTGCTGAGGTATATGTCCCTGGAGTGTGTAGCTCCAAGGGAGTTGGATATCCTGAGGTGGAGCATGTCCATTAATTCTGGGTCAGATATTGCCTTAAACTACAGGCACACAACACATCCATGTAGGTGGTAAGTGACTGAGTAGAGCTGGAGTTACTGTATCTTAACTGTGCAGGGCATCTGTGTGAGTCCCTACATCTGCTTGATGAGTAACATTTGTGGCCATTACAGTTGCTGCAGGTGTCGGGTAAGGTACAACCCAAATGTGGCATAGTAACCAAGCATGGTTGTGATGAGTATAGGGGCACAATGACCACACGTGATCAACATGTGAAACCATGTGGGATATGGTGGGCTATGTAGAAGTACTGTCTAACCACTTTGGCAATGTGATTGTCAAAGCGAGTACGAACAGGTCATGTCCCCAAACCCATAACAACTACTACCGTATGTAATGGATTACTACCTATGTGGTAATGTGTGGGCATGTTGTCATTCTCAAAGGGGATGACTATGCAACTAATGGCATGTAGCCGTAGGCCATGGCTCAGGCACCAGTCATTCTATCTCTGTGACACCCTGTATGAGTATGCATGTGCCGGCAGGAGAGTTGATTATGGCACCCAGTTTGCAGTCACAAATATATCAGGTGAACAGAAACCACACAGTAAAGCATATAGCATGCTGTATTAATGCAAATCTCTCTAGTATCATAACATAGTTAGGTAGGGGTTTGAATCCTGCAAGCGCTGACAGTGTGTGGGTGGGTGTGTGTGTGATTTCCTTTGAAAGGAGTAGCCTTTTTGGAGACTGGGAAAACACATTAAAAGAGGCACATCCCTCTTTGGAATGTCTGATAATGTCAGCATCCTACAAATATATCAGGTGAAGAGACACCACCCAGTAAAGCATATAGCATGCTGTGTTAATGTGTATCTCTCTAGTATCATAACCTAATTAATAGGGGTTTGAATCCTGCAAGCGCTGTTAGGGTGTGTGTATGTGCGTGATTTCCTTTGAGAGGCATAGCCTTTTTGGAGACTGGGAAAACACATTAAAAGAGGCACATCCCTCTTTGGAATGTCTGATGATGTCAGCATCCTACAAATATATCAGGTGAACAAACACCACCTAGTAAAGCATATAGCATGCTGTGTTAATACATATCTCCAGGTAGGGGTTTGAATCCTGTAAGCGCTGACTGTGTGTGGGGGGGGGGGGGGACGTGTGTAATTTCCTTTGAGAGGAGTAGCCTTTTTGGAGACTGGGAAAACACATTAAAAGAGGCACATCCCTCTTTGGAATGTCTGATGATGTCAGCATCCTACAAATATATCAGGTGAACAGAACCCACCCAGTAAAGCATATAGCGCGCTGTGTTAATGCGTATCTCTCTAGTATTATAACATAGTTAGGTAGGGGTTTGAATCCTGCAAACGCTGTGTGGTGTGCCACAGATAGGCAATGCAGTGTGGGTTTTGCTTTTACTATGGTATGACATATGATTAACACAGTATGTGCATTGCACACATCGGGTATCTGTGTGGCAAATGAATATGTGTACATGTGACCTCAATCAGTACATAAGTGTGAAGCCTGCATACTACATGAATACATTTGTTTCCTTCGACGGATTATGCCGCTGCTTCTCAGATCATAGGTCACATATGTACGTATGCGACAAGCCTGGCCACTGTAGTGATCTGTGGCCAAGGTCATCTGTGCCACGCACACCCATGACACGTACTATAAAGTACTGTGAGTGAGGGTAATTGCCTGGGGTATATGTCACACATGTTCATACACAACAACGACTGGCAGTAATGGACAGTCATTATAGGTGTATAACAGCCCTGTGGATATGCATGCAGGCCCCTAATGTGTTATGTGAAACACCAATGGACCCCACAATACCTATGGATATGTGGATACCAAGGGACAGATGACATAACACATGTCTGTCTGTACACATTGGTACCCAACATACATGTTGAGGGCTACCACCTATGTGGTTCTTTCGGGATAGTATGTCTAGTAAATGTGGGTGAATATGCCATAGTCGGCTTACGACTATACAGCATATATTGGACAACAGGTATCTGTCTGTATGATACCCTTGTGTAGGATATGCGTCCCATCCAGGGAATGCAGTGTAGGCCAATGCATACATTTCCAGATGTGGATGGACATATCCCTAGTGTGTTTGCATGTACCTAAGAGGGCTATATGCCACACAGGTGTGGTCCCAGGAACGTGTGGTGGTCAATACCACTGGTTTCTGTTATAGTATAGTACCGGAAGGATCCAACTGCTACTGAGCTCCCTACAACTGTGTGTTATTTGTCAGGACATCATCTAATGATTGGTTATAGTCATGCTGTTGAGGTGGTGTATACTACCAGACTGCAGATCATTGACAGATTTCAACAGTATCACCCACAGCATAGTGTCAACCCATGTCATACACACGTGTACCCATGTTAGTACATATCTGTAGTAGAATGCATACTGGCCACCGAAAGATACCATGAGATGTTAACAATGTGTGCAACAGGGTGTGTCGCACATCCCATATGTCCACTATGCACGTACATGCAGACAGTGTGCACACACCATGTTCACAGATGCACACCTGCTAATTTGTAATGCACACATCCATACGTACTGTCCACTCACTAACACATGCTGGCAACACTGTACACTTCAGCCAAGTGGCACATGGATGGACAATACATACTCAGGCCTAACACTGGTGTAAACAATGCTACAAAGACTATCAGAGCTGTGATGCATACTGCCTGTTCAGATATACCTACAAGGATATCAGTACACTTTCCTGTTGGCAACTTGCTACTATTGCTACACTGCTATAATGTTGCCCTGTGCATCAGAACCATGTTAGCCTATTCCTGCATCAATGTGACAGATGACAAGAGGTGGCACAGGTGTCATCATATGCATAGGGTGTATTGTTGGTTTGCCAGAGCCCGACATTGACCCATCCAATCGACATGTCTGTGTGTATGTGTGTGTGTGTGTGTGTGTGTGTGTGTGTGTGTGTGTGTGTGTGTGTGTGTGTGTGTGTGTGTGAAAGACAACAGTACAGCATGGGCCAATGTTGATGTAATGTGTGTGTGTATGTGTGAGCCCTAGTTGTTTGGTTAATGTGTGTGCATCAGCATGCACACAACTCCACCATGTGGCTGCCATATACAGGCGGTTGTGGGACAGCCACAGACTGTACCTGCTTGGCCATACAGATCACTGTCTCTGGCCATGGACACGGTACCTGTGCCTGGCAGGGGTGCTATGGGCAGTATCGGGTACCAACCCTGACTGGGTGCTATCATCAGAGGCAGAGGTATGATGACTGGATCCATGTCCCTGCTGGGACTGGCCAGTGCCATGTGCACATGATCTAGTAGGACAGTCAATGGACAGGCCAGCCCCAGTATTGCTGGGGCTGGTACTGCCACTACAGGAGCAGCTGTGATCAGTGGTCCATCTGCAATGACTGCCAGCTGATGCTGTTGCTGGCATGCATCCGCATTGGCTTCCCATCCGTCCCGCACGGTCCTGGCTCATGGCTAACACATTGAGGAGGACATCTAATGTTTCCCCTCCAATGGCTATCAATGACCTCGGTGTAATTCCGGATGGCACCGGCAAGGTCACGGATGCTATCATTGATAGCAGTGCAGTGGGCCCTCTGCGCCCTTAGTCCCTGTCAAGTGTACTGTCCCATATGTGCCTGTGCCTGCATTACACCCCAGAACATACTGGAGGTTGTAATACCTCTGGGGGCACGTCTGTCAGGGGCAACATGTCCAGTGGTGCTCCCCTGAGAACCCCTGGACATCTGCCTATATGGTACCATTCCAGTAATCTGGCTATGACTGCTGTGAGGGGATGCACGTGCTATGGGTACCACCCTCTCCTGGTCAATGCAGACTGTATGCTGTCTCTCAGTTAAGGCCACTGTTGATGAGGGATGTATTGGCAGTATGAGTGTGCACATAGATGGGGTTGAACGCTGTGTACTGTCGATTGGTGGACCAACGACAGACCCTGACAGACCTTCCTGTACCACAATACATGTCTCATCATCTCCACTATTAGTGGCAGTGACATTAGGTTCCCTGCTGCATTCAGACACCCCTAACTCAGCACCTGTAAAAGGAAGACAGGAAACACACTTCACAATCTGTACATGATGTTAGCACACATGCACACATGCACACATGCACATATGCACACATGAGCACATGCAGACATGCACACATGCACACATGAGCACGTGCACACATGCACACATGAACACATGCATACATGCACACATGAGCACATGCACATATGCACACATGCATGCATGAGCACATGCACACATGCACACATGTGCACATGCACACATGAGCACATGAGCACATGCACACATGCACACATGCACACATGCACACATGAGCACATGCACACATGCACACATGCACACATGCACACATGAACACATGCACACATGAACATAAATACACTGCTCACCACAGCACACACACACACACACACACACACACACACACACACACACACACACACACACCAGCAATCCAACACATACACAATAGTGGATGAAGGTGGGTGACAGTATCACAAGGCAAACAGTCACCTCATACATGTCAGCATGCAGAATATGTGTTGCTCAAGACCATGCAGTGCAAGTGTTGATGGCCCTATTTAATGACATTATACATGGCTGAGATGCATGTGTGTAGTTGTTCAGTGACTGACTACACCCTGGAACACAATGTGTACATGGACACAACATTGCTGTGCAAGTATTATCTACTCTCCAATGCCCTGTGCGCCATCACTCAATGGTGTACATACCATGGCTGCATGTGTAATCTGTGTGACACATAGATTGCCATGTCTGCTTACAGTGTCTGTGTCCATAGTGAATAATAGTTGACACAGGTGTAGCAAATACATGCAATGTACAAACATGGGATGAGTGGTGCATGTAGATGTGAAGGAATCCCAATGCTCAACATGGCCTTTGTACAGTGGTTATGGTGAGTGTGGGCCATGTTGCAGATATGTTGGTGCCAGCCTTGACATGGCATGCTACATGACTACAACATTGAACACCACACATACACAATGTGTGTCATGTGACCTATACACCCAATAGCATTCCAGGACATATATGTGACTCTTTGTACAGATGGCGACAGCTGTGCATATTGTGTATACTGGCATATGTAAGCACACACACAACATGTTATGCATATTGTGTATAGGTGCATATGTTTGCACACACACAACAATGATGTGCAAAGCAAAGACCGGCTATGTGTAGTACTGTGGTCACTGTAACTGGATGGGGTGTACTACCATGTGCCATCATCATCATCATGCATCTTGTGGTCACTCACGGCTACTACTGTGTGACAGACCACCGCCTAGCATGCTGTACCTGAACTGCAGTGCCGTGGCTACATTCACTATTACACAGTCACTTTGTACATGGGTGTATGAGGTTCCCAATAGGGAGCATTGCCTAACATGACTGTGTTATGTGTGGAAGAGTGTTGCACAGACCCATGATAGGCCTCTACCTCTGAGGTACATCATGTGTGTGAGGATGACATGTGGGATACTGAGGTGTGACCTTACAGTGGGTGTGTGTGGTTACGCCATATGTAGCATGTCTTTGCGTACTGCGTATTATAAATGTGTTATGTTGTGTACAGGTGTTGCAACTATGCCTATCCAATGTGCAGTACAGGGTTACCACAACTGTATCTTATGCTCTGTGTATTGCATGTCAGTGAGGCAGCTACTGACATTACTGAGCTGTGCAACATCTTACAGCAAACATGCACGGTATGCATTATGCGTAGGTGTGTTGCGTGTACATGGCCTACACCTCACCTATGACATGCATATTTCATTACCAACATTGCAGTTGAAACACACTCACCAGCATGGATCAGCTGCCCTGCTGTCACACCAGAGGGACCTATGAGAATATGAGAGAGTTAGTCAGCAGCCACAACTGTGGCATTGCTACAGTGGGTATGCTAAACTGCAGTATAACAACAGGCAACAGTCACAGGTGTAGAGATATTATTTGAAATATCAGTATTGCACAACACTTGGCAGCAGAACTGCTAAACACACAGTACACATCTCACATAGACATAATCTAACAATACAGTTAACTGTCGTCTACAGATAGGGAATGTGACCTGCTTGCTCCTGGTAGACGTGCTGGGTGGCTCCGGCCTCCATGACAACACGTCAGAGGTTGATGTTGCTGTTGTCCAGGAGCCACCATGCTTAGGAGCAGCTCCTCCACTCTGGTGAGGGTGGGATGAATGGCCACCCCACCATCTGTGGCATGCTGTTGTCTTTGGATCTCAGACGCACGCCACCGGACATGTCTAATTAAATCACTGCAGTGATGGCGTACCTGCTCATATGTCCGGTTATGCATGCCTATGTCATTTACCCGACAAAGAAGTTCCTGCCACAGTGCAGTTCGCTTCTGCTGGTGCTGGCTGCTTCTGGAGAACAGCATCGTGTACTGCTGCAACAGGCTTTGTAGTATCACCTCTTCCTCATCTGCTGTGTATGATGGATTGCGTTGGTGGGCCATCTGGCCGAAAAAGATATGAACAATATGTGTGAGCGAGTCCTGTGGCACACATTACACCTTTAACCACAGATATCACTTTACTGACATATATACCATCCTATTGTCTGTCAGAGGTTACACACATTCAATACCATTTATTGGTTCTCAGGCCACAACTAACTAACAGTGGCTGGCACACTCTATATATCACAACACTATACAACAGTATCCGACACACTGTTTGTGACACATTGCACAACCTCCGGGCAGGGGTGTATATCACACCAATCCACAAACAGAGATGTCATCTATTGCAATGGATGTAAAGTACAGGTACAGTAGTACCAGTCAACCACCCTAGTCAATGATGCCATAGCCCTGCCTAACAGATGTGTACAGTTGTTACTATAGGTGGCATACTGCTGTAACAGAGTATATATGTTGCTGGATACACACTTATACCCTGTAACACACATATGATTGCAGCCATTGTACAGGCATGATTACACACAAAACAGACAAACATACAGCACACCACTGTATGCCAACAGAGATGAGCATTACCAGTGTACCATACAGTACTGGGTGCCACTACTTACACACCCTTATGCCTGAGGTCTGTTCTCTGTGCAGACTACAGGAAACACAGATGACAGTATTTCCAGGCAATGTGAACACACACCATACGGTGCTGTTTAGAACTACAGCTTCTGGTAGTACTACAGTTCATATGTGAGTTGGATTCACCAGCAGTACCACTCACTAAGCATACATGTATTGTTTTAGCCTACAATGAGACACCACATTCATCAACTAGGAACTACATCACATCATATGCTGTACTACTATGTCTGCCTAACAGTACATTACACATCATTTGCTGTCCTCACAGCTAGGATAGACACTACCATGTCAGATACAACTTCACACTAAGCTATCACACCTTTACAGACCTTGTACACATTCAGTGTTACACTTATTCAACCTCACATAGCAGGTATTGCATTGAGTACATGTGTGAGTGCATAGTGTCATAGGTAGGTAATATGCTGTTGGCCCTAGGGCCTATGACAGCCTAGCCATATGCTACCCTGGCCTTTGACACACATGTACTTTGATTTCACTTGCCCCAGCCAACCAGAACCACAGAGATGTTTCCTGGGGTGTATTACCAATCTCCCACACAATCATCAGGGGTATTTATGACAACTGCTAATGAGGAGCCTTGTTTGCTATTGCTAGGTGGTCTATTCCAGTGTATGGCATATCTCTGAGATGGGAACCTATCCCTCCAGCATGTGCTGTTTAGTGAGCTGAAAAGGTTTAGGGCCCTAGAGCGTGTATCCCGGAAGGATTGTGCTATGTTGCCATGGTGGTTGTCACCCAGCTATGGGTGTGACATACCTCTGTATGTCCAGCAGAGGTCACCCTTGTGTGGCCAGTATGCAATACAGTGAAGATGTGGTTTTGTGGGTCAGTCTGCATAGGGCATCAGTTTTCAGCCAGTATTACCCTTTGGGAGGTATGTCTGTGGCCTTTTCACCTGGTGTAGTTGTCATGTGAGGTACATACCACACAGGGCATTGTGATGGGTAGAGAGGAACACTGCCCTATATTTCTATAGATGACACACCTGTTGTCATGACACATAACACACAGACTGATTACAGGTGTAGTGTGGCACTGTCTTCATCAAAGCGGAGGCTATTGTCCACCTGTGTCCCATGTTCCCTTATCACACCTTCACTGTTAGGTAGATCTCTACCTATGTGGTAGTTAATGGGTGCAGTATTTTGGAAAGGAGGAATGGCACTGCAGTATCAACACTTGTCTACAGTCCATGCCTTGGTCACCACACACCTGTTGCAGTACAAATGACCCCATGTCACACTGTCTCTCCCTCTCTCTCTCTATGGCTATATATATCTATATATCTATCTGTATATATATATATATATATATATATTCTCTGTTTATTTGCTAAGTTTTTCTGCATAGCTGCCTAGCTTGAGCATTTTCTGGCTTGTTAAACTTGATTTCTGTATTAGTAGCTGTATTTAGAGCACAACCAAAAGCTGTTTGCTGAATTTTCTGTTTGCACTTAATTTTAAATCGTTTTTTTCTTAAAACTTGCATATTTTCTGTCCTTGACCTAGCACTCTTGTGTGGGGTCATTTACTGCACTGTTATAACTTGATATTACTTGTGAACCTCTGCTATCTCTGTAAAAACAAAACAAAAAAACAATCTTGCTTTTTTGCCACTTTTCTGAGAGTTAAAAAAGTTCAGTTACAGGCTTGCTGTTCCTGAACTGTTTGAAAGTTTCTGTGAGGCCATTTTTGCTTGGGCTGAAGGAGGGTCTCTGTGTTCATCAGTGGCAGTGACTAACATTGAGCAGCTTCCCTGCCCCCCGGAGAGGTGGTTACTGACTTGAAACTGTAGTTTTATTGGCCACTAGGGGTCATTTCCATAACTCCTTCATCTTCCTCTCTTAAAACCTAGTTGCCTCGTGGTTTGAGCGTCTTTTCAGGCTTGTTGGCTGTTGGTGAAGCACCCTCCAAGAGGAAAAACGCTGAGAGAAGAAGGGAGCCACTTTTGAGATTTTAAGTATTTTTCTCTGTTTATTTGCTAAGTTTTTCTGCATAGCTGCCTAGCTTGAGCATTTTCTGGCTTGTTAAACTTGATTTCTGTATTAGTAGCTGTATTTAGAGCACAACCAAAAGCTGTTTGCTGAATTTCCTGTTTGCACTTAATTTTAAATCGTTTTTTCTTAAAACTTGCATATTTTCTGTCCTTGACCTAGCACTCTTGTGTGGGGTCATTTACTGCACTGTTATAACTTGATATTACTTGTGAACCTCTGCTATCTCTGTAAAAAACAAAAACAAAAAAATCTTGCTTTTTTTCCCACTTTTCTGAGAGTTAAAAAAGTTCAGTTACAGGCTTGCTGTTCCTGAACTGTTTGAAAGTTTCTGTGAGGCCATTTTTGCTTGGGCTGAGGGAGGGTCTCTGTGTTCATCAGTGGCAGTGACTAACATTGAGCAGCTTCCCTGCCCCCCGGAGAGGTGGTTACTGACTTGAAACTGTAGTTTTATTGGCCACTAGGGGTCATTTCCATAACTCCTTCATCTTCCTCTCTTAAAACCTAGTTGCCTCGTGGTTTGAGCGTCTTTTCAGGCTTGTTGGCTGTTGGTGAAGCACCCTCCAAGAGGAAAAAACGCTGAGAGAAGAAGGGAGCCACTTTTGAGATTTTAAGTATTTTTTCTCTGTTTATTTGCTAGGTTTTTCTGCATAGCTGCCTAGCTTGAGCATTTTCTGGCTTGTTAAACTTGATTTCTGTATTAGTAGCTGTATTTAGAGCACAACCAAAAGCTGTTTGCTGAATTTCCTGTTTGCACTTAATTTTAAATCGTTTTTTCTTAAAACTTGCATATTTTCTGTCCTTGACCTAGCACTCTTGTGTGGGGTCATTTACTGCACTGTTATAACTTGATATTACTTGTGAACCTCTGCTATCTCTGTAAAAACAAAACAAAAAAAATCTTGCTTTTTCCCACTTTTCTGAGAGTTAAAAAGTTCAGTTACAGGCTTGCTGTTCCTGAACTGTTTGAAAGTTTCTGTGAGGCCATTTTGCTTGGGCTGAGGGAGGGTCTCTGTGTTCATCAGTGGCAGTGACTAACATTGAGCAGCTTCCCTGCCCCGGAGAGGTGGTTACTGACTTGAAACTGTAGTTTTATTGGCCACTAGGGGTCATTTCCATAACTCCTTCATCTTCCTCTCTTAAAACCTAGTTGCCTCGTGGTTTGAGCGTCTTTTCAGGCTTGTTGGCTGTTGGTGAAGCACCCTCCAAGAGGAAAAAACGCTGAGAGAAGAAGGAGCCACTTTTGAGATTTTAAGTATTTTTCTCTGTTTATTTGCTAGGTTTTTCTGCATAGCTGCCTAGCTTGAGCATTTTCTGGCTTGTTAAACTTGATTTCTGTATTAGTAGCTGTATTTAGAGCACAACCAAAAGCTGTTTGCTGAATTTCCTGTTTGCACTTAATTTTAAATCGTTTTTTTCTTAAAACTTGCATATTTTCTGTCCTTGACCTAGCACTCTTGTGTGGGGTCATTTACTGCACTGTTATAACTTGATATTACTTGTGAACCTCTGCTATCTCTGTAAAAACAAAAAAAAAAAAAATCTTGCTTTTTCCCACTTTTCTGAGAGTTAAAAAGTTCAGTTACAGGCTTGCTGTTCCTGAACTGTTTGAAAGTTTCTGTGAGGCCATTTTGCTTGGGCTGAGGGAGGGTCTCTGTGTTCATCAGTGGCAGTGACTGACATTGAGCAGCTTCCCTGCCCCGGAGAGGTGGTTACTGACTTGAAACTGTAGTTTTATTGGCCACTAGGGTCATTTCCATAACTCCTTCATCTTCCTCTCTTAAAACCTAGTTGCCTCGTGGTTTGAGCGTCTTTTCAGGCTTGTTGGCTGTTGGTGAAGCACCCTCCAAGAGGAAAACGCTGAGAGAAGAAGGGAGCCACTTTTGAGATTTTAAGTATTTTTCTCTGTTTATTTGCTAAGTTTTTCTGCATAGCTGCCTAGCTTGAGCATTTTCTGGCTTGTTAAACTTGATTTCTGTATTAGTAGCTGTATTTAGAGCACAACCAAAAGCTGTTTGCTGAATTTCCTGTTTGCACTTAATTTTAAATCGTTTTTTCTTAAAACTTGCATATTTTCTGTCCTTGACCTAGCACTCTTGTGTGGGGTCATTTACTGCACTGTTATAACTTGATATTACTTGTGAACCTCTGCTATCTCTGTAAAAAAAAAAAAAAAAATTCTTGTTTTTTCCCCATTTTTCTGGGAGTAAAAAAGGTTCAGTAACGGGCTTGTTGTTCCGGAATTGTTTGAAAGTTTGTGTGGGGCCTTTTTGCTTGGGCTGAAGGAGGGTCTCTGTGTTCATCAGTGGCAGTGACTAACATTGAGCAGCTTCCCTGCCCCCCGGAGAGGTGGTTACTGACTTGAAACTGTAGCTTTATTGGCCACTAGGGGTCATTTCCATAACTCCTTCATCTTCCTCTCTTAAAACCTAGTTGCCTCGTGGTTTGAGCGTCTTTTCAGGCTTGTTGGCTGTTGGTGAAGCACCCTCCAAGAGGAAAAACGCTGAGAGAAGAAGGAGCCACTTTTGAGATTTTAAGTATTTTTCTCTGTTTATTTGCTAAGTTTTTCTGCATAGCTGCCTAGCTTGAGCATTTTCTGGCTTGTTAAACTTGATTTCTGTATTAGTAGCTGTATTTAGAGCACAACCAAAAGCTGTTTGCTGAATTTCCTGTTTGCACTTAATTTTAAATCGTTTTTCTTAAAACTTGCATATTTTCTGTCCTTGACCTAGCACTCTTGTGTGGGGTCATTTACTGCACTGTTATAACTTGATATTACTTGTGAACCTCTGCTATCTCTGTAAAAAACAAAAAAAAAAATCTTGCTTTTTCCCACTTTTCTGAGAGTTAAAAGTTCAGTTACAGGCTTGCTGTTCCTGAACTGTTTGAAAGTTTCTGTGAGGCCAATTTGCTTGGGCTGAAGGAGGGTCTCTGTGTTCATCAGTGGCAGTGACTAACATTGAGCAGCTTCCCTGCCCCGGAGGTGGTTACTGACTTGAAACTGTAGTTTTATTGGCCACTAGGGTCATTTCCATAACTCCTTCATCTTCCTCTCTTAAAACCTAGTTGCCTCGTGGTTTGAGCGTCTTTTCAGGCTTGTTGGCTGTTGGTGAAGCACCCTCCAAGAGGAAAAACGCTGAGAGAAGAAGGGAGCCACTTTTGAGATTTTAAGTATTTTTCTCTGTTTATTTGCTAAGTTTTTCTGCATAGCTGCCTAGCTTGAGCATTTTCTGGCTTGTTAAACTTGATTTCTGTATTAGTAGCTGTATTTAGAGCACAACCAAAAGCTGTTTGCTGAATTTCCTGTTTGCACTTAATTTTAAATCGTTTTTCTTAAAACTTGCATATTTTCTGTCCTTGACCTAGCACTCTTGTGTGGGGTCATTTACTGCACTGTTATAACTTGATATTACTTGTGAACCTCTGCTATCTCTGTAAAAACAAAAAAAAAAAAATCTTGCTTTTTTCCCACTTTTCTGAGAGTTAATAAAGTTCAGTTACAGGCTTGCTGTTCCTGAACTGTTTGAAAGTTTCTGTGAGGCCATTTTGCTTGGGCTGAGGGAGGGTCTCTGTGTTCATCAGTGGCAGTGACTAACATTGAGCAGCTTCCTGCCCCGGAGAGGTGGTTACTGACTTGAAACTGTAGTTTTATTGGCCACTAGGGGTCATTTCCATAACTCCTTCATCTTCCTCTCTTAAAACCTAGTTGCCTCGTGGTTTGAGCGTCTTTTCAGGCTTGTTGGCTGTTGGTGAAGCACCCTCCAAGAGGAAAAACGCTGAGAGAAGAAGGGAGCCACTTTTGAGATTTTTAGTATTTTTCTCTGTTTATTTGCTAGGTTTTTCTGCATAGCTGCCTAGCTTGAGCATTTTCTGGCTTGTTAAACTTGATTTCTGTATTAGTAGCTGTATTTAGAGCACAACCAAAAGCTGTTTGCTGAATTTCCTGTTTGCACTTAATTTTAAATCGTTTTTTTTTCTTAAAACTTGCATATTTTCTGTCCTTGACCTAGCACTCTTGTGTGGGGTCATTTACTGCACTGTTATAACTTGATATTACTTGTGAACCTCTGCTATCTCTGTAAAAAACAAAACAAAAAAAATCTTGCTTTCTCCCACTTTTCTGAGAGTTAAAAAAGTTCAGTTACAGGCTTGCTGTTCCTGAACTGTTTGAAAGTTTCTGTGAGGCCATTTTTGCTTGGGCTGAGGGAGGGTCTCTGTGTTCATCAGTGGCAGTGACTAACATTGAGCAGCTTCCTGCCCCGGAGAGGTGGTTACTGACTTGAAACTGTAGTTTTATTGGCCACTAGGGGTCATTTCCATAACTCCTTCATCTTCCTCTCTTAAAACCTAGTTGCCTCGTGGTTTGAGCGTCTTTTCAGGCTTGTTGGCTGTTGGTGAAGCACCCTCCAAGAGGAAAAACGCTGAGAGAAGAAGGGAGCCACTTTTGAGATTTTAAGTATTTTTCTCTGTTTATTTGCTAGGTTTTTCTGCATAGCTGCCTAGCTTGAGCATTTTCTGGCTTGTTAAACTTGATTTCTGTATTAGTAGCTGTATTTAGAGCACAACCAAAAGCTGTTTGCTGAATTTCCTGTTTGCACTTAATTTTAAATCGTTTTTTCTTAAAACTTGCATATTTTCTGTCCTTGACCTAGCACTCTTGTGTGGGGTCATTTACTGCACTGTTATAACTTGATATTACTTGTGAACCTCTGCTATCTCTGTAAAAACAAAAACAAAAAAATCTTGCTTTTTTCCCACTTTTCTCTGAGTTTAAAGTTCAGTTACAGGCTTGCTGTTCCTGAACTGTTTGAAAGTTTCTGTGAGGCCATTTTTGCTTGGGCTGAGGGAGGGTCTCTGTGTTCATCAGTGGCAGTGACTAACATTGAGCAGCTTCCCTGCCCCCGGAGAGGTGGTTACTGACTTGAAACTGTAGCTTTATTGGCCACTAGGGGTCATTTCCATAACTCCTTCATCTTCCTCTCTTAAAACCTAGTTGCCTCGTGGTTTGAGCGTCTTTTCAGGCTTGTTGGCTGTTGGTGAAGCACCTCCAAGAGGAAAAAACGCTGAGAGAAGAAGGGAGCCACTTTTGAGATTTTAAGTATTTTTTCTCTGTTTATTTGCTAAGTTTTTCTGCATAGCTGCCTAGCTTGAGCATTTTCTGGCTTGTTAAACTTGATTTCTGTATTAGTAGCTGTATTTAGAGCACAACCAAAAGCTGTTTGCTGAATTTCCTGTTTGCACTTAATTTTAAATCGTTTTTTCTTAAAACTTGCATATTTTCTGTCCTTGACCTAGCACTCTTGTGTGGGGTCATTTACTGCACTGTTATAACTTGATATTACTTGTGAACCTCTGCTATCTCTGTAAAAACAAAACAAAAAAAAATCTTGCTTTTTCCCACTTTTCTGAGAGTTAAAAAAGTTCAGTTACAGGCTTGCTGTTCCTGAACTGTTTGAAAGTTTCTGTGAGGCCATTTTTGCTTGGGCTGAAGGAGGGTCTCTGTGTTCATCAGTGGCAGTGACTAACATTGAGCAGCTTCCCTGCCCCCCGGAGAGGTGGTTACTGACTTGAAACTGTAGTTTTATTGGCCACTAGGGGTCATTTCCATAACTCCTTCATTTGTCCTCAGAGGAGTGGTTTAAGGCAGTAACTTGTAGTTTATTGGCCATTTTGGGTCATTTCCTGTCTTTTCCAGCCCCCTGCTATAAAGCACGCTTTAGCGTGCATTAGCGCGATTTAGCGCGGAGTTGCTACCGTTGCACACTAGGGCAGCGCCGGTTAAGCAGGTTTAAACTATTCGGGCTACCTAAAGTCCACTCTTCAAATTTTCCCTTAAACTACCTTCCTCGAACTATACTACTGATCTAATCAGCGTATCCTATAATTAAAAAGATCATCTCTACTTGACTCCAAGTAGACTATTCTCTATCTGTTAAATGTAGCACTTGCTCCTACAGTACTTATTACCTTGATACGGCACTCTTGTCATAGATAGTACCCCAAAAAGGCAACCCCCCATTTCTCGGTCACCCACGTCCCCGAATCTTTTTAAAGTTTTTGTCTATTCCTTCTAGCATGTCGAGGGTCAGTTGCTAGTGTCCTCTCCTGCTCAGCTGGTGAACCTGAATATTGAGGCAATGTTACAATTGCCTCATGTACACAGACAACCCTCTCCTCCTCCCACAAAACACAAATACATGCGAGAGATGCAACTATACGGCCAAACTGGAGGCTGAGCTCTCTCAACATAGGACTGGCAAGACCAGTCAGGAGGAGAAGGTTACCACACACACTATAGACCCGGTCTCACATAGTACCATTACAACCTCAAATCATACACATAAACACACAAAGACATACTCGGAGGCTCTGATCAAAATCTACCAAAGCAGCAGAGGCCACCAAAGCAGACACCCAAACAACCACCACCTCAGAACACAACACCTGCAACACATAGACCTCACAGTCAGAGTGTCAAACAGTCACAGCCCTTAAGGCCAAACACAATGCCAGACACACTAGTCATTGGTGACTCCATAGTCAGACACACTGACGCCCCGCTCACCAGACTGAGTAAGGAGAAGGTCACAGTAAGCTGCCTGTCGGGCGCTAGAATCCGCCACATAACGCAAGCACTCAGGTCTCTCAACAGCAGGTACAAATATGACTCAGTCATTGTCCACGCTGGTGTAAACGACCTGAGACGTACCTCCTTGGACTACATGAATAGAGACATTGAGGAGCTCTCTGATTATGTAGCCCAGGCAGGTATGACCCTGACCTTGAGCAGTATCCTACCTTCACCAAGAATGATGCCACAATACAGAGATAAGATGATCAGCTTTAACAATTGGCTTAAACACTGGTGTCATTCAAAGGGATCCAGTGTCTGTCTGCCTGGGATGACATGCTGGACAAGCCACGCTGCTCAAGGGACGGCTTGCACCTGTCACCCTGGGATTCCGGATATTGGCAAAGGCTCTTGCCACCCCATAGTGCCTTTTTAGGCAAGGCTCAAATTCTAAACCTACCACCCTAGAACACAAAAAGGAAAAACTAAGGGTAATGCTGCTCAATGCCAGAAGTCTAAATCTCAAAATGCACGCACTCGAGGCCCTTCTCAGTATGGAGAACATTGATGTCTGTGCTGTGACAGAAACCTGGTTCAAGGCTCCTGAGAGCACCCCAGCGCTATCAGGTTTTACCTCATATCATGCTCCGGCCCCAAAATCTGGACAATACTAAGAAAGGAGGGGGGGTATCCATATTCATCAAGGACACCCACACCTCAAGACTGGTGGCAATGCATGATGCATCGGAGACCATCCAGGTGCAATTAACCATAGGCAAGACTGCTCTGCAAATTGTAGCATGTTACAGGCCACCCTCACAAACTCAGGAACCTCACATGGCCTTCCTGAAAACACTAGAGGGGATAAATGTATCACCAAACACCATCATACTAGGTGACTTCAATTACCCTAATATAGACTGGGAACACTACTCAAGCCCAAACACCCTAGCCCAAAAGTTCCTGGAATTCATAAACTCAAATGCCATGGAACAACTAGTCACCATCCCCACAAGAGGAGATAACATACTTGATCTCATCATTACGAACATGGGAGCACAATGTTCAACACCGGAGGTGTACCCCTCACTGGTGAGATCAGACCACAAACTAATCTCGCTGGAGGTCCTCATCCCACCCCACCTGAAATAAAAAAGATCACAGTAAAGAACTTCTCAAAAGCCGACTTCACACTTCTAAAGACTAGTGTGGTCTCCTTTAAGGCCCCGAGCCGGCGGAAAACAGTACTCAAGCCGCTGAATCACTTACAAATGCCTTCTACCAGCACCTGCAGGACTGCATGGATAAGGCAATCCCAAGCAAAACAAAGACTCTTTGTACCAAAGGCAAGCGTCCAGTCTGGTGGACCCCAGCCATAAACAAACTCTACAACAAAAGGAGGAAGCTACTACAAGATAGAGCAAAATCCTTAAAAGGTAAGACACCCTTGATCACTATAAGTAAAAAACTAAGAGCTCTCATAAAATCATCCAAAGCAAATTTCGAGAGAAAAATAGCTAAAGACTCAAAAGACAATCATAAGGCCTTCTTTAGCTATGTTAGAAACCTGGGAGGAAACTCCCAGATATGCTCAGAGCTAGTTCAAAATGATGTGAAGATTACTGATCCTACAGACATTGCCAACATACTGGCTGACAGGTTCAGTGCAAACTTCTCCCCCCCCAAAAGGAGAGATATCTATACCAAACGATTGCTGCCCCCAAACATCTCCAGCGCCTAAGTGAGAACTGCTCTCTCCAAAGCAAAAAACACAGCATCCATGGGACCTGATGGTGTCCCCGGCTGTGTGCTCCATGAACTCAATGAGGAATTAAACCCACAGCTAGGACAGCTGTTTAATCAAAGTCTTACCTCTGGATACGCACCAGGAGTGGCGCACTGCAACTGTGGTACCACTTCACAAAGGCGGTGCCTCCACCGACCCTGGAAATTACCGCCCATTAGCTTGACAAGCCTTATCTGCAAAGCCATGGAGAGGATCATAATGGACCTCATAAATAAAGACATAGGGAATTTGCAGACTTTGGATCCAACCCAGTTTGGCTTTGTCAAAGGCAGATCATGCCTTTTAAACTTGGTTGACTTTTTGAAACAGTCACCAAAGCCATTGATGAGGGAAAGGCAGTCCATACAGCCTACCTCGATCTGGCTAAGGCCTTCGATACAATACCCCATTCGGTATCATTGAAAACTCATCAGCTTAAATGTCAACCCATACATCACAAGATGGGTTGCAAACTGGCTGAGTGACAGAACCCACAGGGTCAGAGCTGCTGGCGCCATGTCAGACTCAAAGCCTGTCACAAGTGGTGTCCCACAGGGCTCAGTCCTGGGCCCACTCTTGTTTGGCATCTACTTTTCCAGTACAAGCAAACACAGGAGGGTTATGGCTGACAAAGTTTGCAGATGACTGCAAACTGGGCCATAGTAGAAAACACATCTGACACAGATATCCTTCAGAAGGGTCTCACAGAAATGGATAACTGGTGCCAGAGCCACGGCCTAAAGTTAAATGCCAAAATGCATAGTCATACCCTTCGGGAAAAACAAGGTTACCCCTAGCTACCAAATAGGTGGCAATCCACTGAGCACAGAAGAAGTTATCAGGGACCTGGGGACCCAGGTTGATAGTAGTCTGTCATTCGACACCCATGTAGCTAAAGTAGTTAGGAAGACCTTCTACATTGCCCACCTTATCATGAAGGGATTCTCATCTAGATCAAGGGAGGTCATAGTCTACCTTTACTCATCACTCATCAGACCAATGATTGAGTACAATGCCCCATTCGGAATGTATCTGACCCGACACTTGCAGCAGCTGGAGAGGCCACAAAAGTTCCTCACCAAAAGGATAAAGGGTCTCAAAAATCTGTCCTATGCTGCCCGACTGAAAGAACTCCAGCTCTATTCAGTCGCCACCGCTTGCTCAGAGGTGACCTTTGCCTAACATACAAGGCCATGTCAAACCCAGATTTGATGAATATGCTTCACCTCAAAAAATCTAGATCCATCAGAGCCACAAGGGCGGAGACTTAAACCTTGACACGGCTATTAATAGGACGTGCTGGAGGGATAGATTCATCACCCAAAGACTCCCTATGCTGTGGAACAAAATCCCGGTACATGTGAGGCAGAGCACCTCGCTGGCCTTGTTCAAGAGAAATCTTGACCAATGGATGGGAGATCGCAGATATACCCCAGGGATTACCTCAGTGTCACTGCTCGACAGAGGCACAGCAAAATAATGGGTATAGTTCCCCATACTAAAGGGGTGGCGTAAGCCACAAAACGATGGGCTAGGCTTGTAAATGCCCTCGGGCAGATAGCCTAGTATGAACCTATGAACCTATGAACCTATATATATATATATATATATATATATATATATATATATATATATATAGATATTATATATATATGCATATCTATACACATACATATACACATTCATTGCTGTACACATGGATGTACATATAGGCACATGTACAGTCCACCTTCCATGGTGGGGGTATCATGTATGCAACAGTTGAGGAATGTACAGTTATGTGATTATATTGCACAGTGTTGTACAGAATGCATGTGGGTGTCCTCAGCCCATGTAGCATTAGCAGGCCTCACTGGCTGTAACACAGCAGTTCTGACAAATCAGTTTCACAGCATTTAACCACCACATGACATATATCAGCACTGCATGCTGTTTTCTAGGACACACACTATGACCTACATAGATATATACACATATCAACCTTAGAAGAAAATACTGAAGTGATAGTAAACAAATGACGCTAAGTCAATGCTATAAAGATAAACTTTACTCGTTAGCGCTTTCATGCACGCCCATGCATGCACTTCTTCAACCTATCAACCTTCAATTACAGATATCTGTCCACCCTTCACTAACAGTTGCAGTATGTCCCTTGCCCTATGCACATGTGCGGATACAGATAGATACGTACTGCTGCCACACATGGATGATTTGTAGTGTGTAGAGTACTCTTCATGAACATCTACTACACTACTAGTACTGGGGACCATAGGTGCGTGTACATCCTGGCAGACAGGTTCAGTGCAAACTCCACCCCCCTTTCATCCCCAAAAGGGCCCATAACCATACCAAAAGAATGTAGACCCCCTGAAATCACAGGCACGCAGGTTAAAACAGCTGTCTCCAAAACCAAAAACACAGCATCAATGGGACCAGACGGTGTCCCAGGCTGCATCCTACATGAGCTCAAAGCCGAACTAACCCCTCACCTAAACACACTATTCAAACTCAGCCTCTCCACAAGCTAGTGGATATTGCACAGCAATGGTTATTCTGCTCCACAAAGGTGGAGCTACAACAGACCCTGGGAACTATTGCCCTATAAGCCTGACTAGCTTGGTCTGCAAGGCTATAGAGCACATCATCATAGAACTCATTAACAGAGATATTGGGAACCTCCAAACACTGGACCCTACCCAGTTTGGCTATGTTAAGGGCAGATCATGCCTCCTAAACCTGGTGGACTTCTTTGAGACAGTTACCAAGGCTACAGATGAGGGAAAGGTGGTACACACAGCCTACCTAGACCTCGCAAAGTCCTTTGACACCATACCCCATTCTGGTATTATAAACAAGCTCACCAGCCTGAACATAAACCCCTACGTCACAAGATGGGTTGCCAACTGGTTCACAGACAGAACACACATAGTGAGAGTTGCAAGAGTTAGGTCCGACTCTTAACCACTTTATTTTTCTCTCTAATGTTCCCAGCTTTCCAACCATGTAATCCTGCACTCAGATTAAAAGACCCTTCCTGCTTGGTGAATAAAGACCCCTGGCAAACAATACCAGCCACTCATCATTAAACTACTGATATTTGCCATCCTACATCAGAACCTTGTTACCAAGGGAAGCAAGAAAGTATGTGTTTCCCACACCTAGCAGTAAAGCTGATATTTTGTCAAATAATTTCTATATGCATTAAAGCCCTCTACCTAGCCATGTTACCCAGCAGCCATACCCCTCACTATCCACCATTCACACACAAACCCTCTTGGCCTTGGGTAGCCACCTGTAACTGTTAATTGCACCTTCCCCATATCTATAATAGCTATTTCTGATCTCTAGTTTCAGCTGTATCATTTTCCTACCATTAGCACAGCTCTTATATATTTTTCCCTACTAGGTTGCTACCTCTACTAGTCTTGTTTCACACTCTTATCCTTCTCTCTCTCCTAGTACCATGCCAAACATATCTCTGCTGCATTAGACTGCTCTTATATTTCCCAGTCTACCTGCTGTATTCCTCAGTATTTACTCTCTGCTGTCCCCCTTTTGTCACTACCACAGACACTTCTGCTTTACACTTACCCTTACATACCAGTAAAGCAATTTGCAGTAGTCAGCTGCCCACAAATTGTTCTTTCAGAACTTTCTTCCTTACTTGTCTGTACCTGCTCCATCCGCCCTGCGGGATCACTCCGCTCTCCTACCCTGCCCCCATAACACCTACCTTTATTCCTCCCTTTCCCCACCCAGCCAGCCTAATTATCCAATAGAATCTTTCCCCTCTTCACTCCACCTACTTACATCTCTCCCACTTACATACATTACTCTATTCTATCTCCCTCACTCCATCTTATAATTCCAAGATACACTGCTCCTCTTTCTAAACTCTCTCTTCTGCTCAGGCTGACTCTCTCCTCCAATTCTATTACCTATCATTCTCCCTTTGCACAAACATGCTTTCCTCAATTCTCTGGTTCCTCCAAGCCCCCTGCCTCCTCCTTCTATTCCTAATTCCATTATGCTATACCAGCTCAAACTCCTCCTTTGCTTGTCCAATATTACCTACAAAAATAACTTCCACACAAAACTACTTTTACCCCAACTCTTACTCTCATTTCCATTCTATCTACCTTTATCTCATTCAGCCCAGTCCACTTTACCATTCCACTCTAAAATCTTCTCCACCATTGCTAATAAACTTACACATAAATTAATCTTACATCCACCAAAACTCTTACATTGCAAACCTAAAAGTCTAAAGTCTATTCCCTTCAACAACCTAGTCTTAGCTAGAGATATCCACCCTAACCCTGGTTCCAGTCCCTTTACTAACAACACCTATCCCTCTTCATATTCCTCCCTCCCAAAAATCCTGAAAATCTTCATTATCAACACCCGGAGTCTCAACAACAAAGTCCACCTCTTTCAAGCTTGGCTAACCCATAATCAACCAGACATCCTAGCCATTTCCGAAACCTGGCTCAAACCCTATATCTCTGATTCTGAGATCCTTCCCCCAGGATACCATACTCTCAGAAATGACCGATTAAATAAAAAAGGTGGCGGCAATGCCATAGTCTACTCTAACTCACTAACTTTAATTCCCCTCCAAATTCCTTTTCCTCAATTTAAAAACACTGAACTTACAGCTGGACTACTGAAACTGAATAAGCATAAAAATATCTGTATTATTGCTCTATATATCTCTCCCGGTAACAATATCTCTACCCTCAAGGATATTCTCCTATAGGCATCTACTAAAATTAACTATGAAACATACATCCTAGGTGATGTAAATATTGACTGGAACAAAATCAACAGTCCCTCTCCCTCCCAAGCTATTAACTTTTATAACTTTACTCAAACAATCCTCCATATAACCTGACCTAACAAAACAACCCCCTTTGGATCCACTATTTATTGGATGCTAGTCTCTGATCCAAATAAAATAACCAACTCTGGCACAATTCCTGACACCATCAGTGACCACCTCCCAGCTTTCATTCATCACACAACCAACTCTTCACCTCACCAACACCAATACATTCTCCACTTGCAACCTCAGTAACTTTAACCCCATAACCTTCTCAGACATGTTCAAACAAATGGACTGGAAAATTCTAAAAACCCTTCCTCTTGACAGTGCTATAAACTACTTCAACTCTATCTTCCTAGACACCCTAAACTCCCTTCCCCATTAGAAACAAAAGGATAAAAACTAATACTGCTCCTTGATTATCCAAATATACTAAACAAATTATGTACCAAAGGAACAAGCTATGGAAGCTTTTCCAAAACAATAAACTGCCCAATACCTTGCTCCAATACAAACAACTCCATTATCAAGCAAAACAGCTAATCTCTAAGGACAAAAAAATCATATTATATCAAACTCCAGTCTAATAACAACAAAACCCCAAAGCAATTCTGGAAATCAATAAACTATCTTCTTAATCCTGACTCCAAGAATAACCCCTGTCCTGATCCTAGTAAATCCAACCTTGAGCTAAGCTCAGAATTTAACTCATTCTTCATAGAAATGATATCTGACCTGACCAAGAATTTTGCCAGCAATAACCCACCTGTCCCGCTCTCTTCTCTATCCAATTCTTTTAATAACCATCCCCTTATGTTTGAGCTCAAACCTGTCTCCACTAACTTTATAAAAAGACTTCTATCTAAACTTGAACCCTGCTCCAATGCTCCTGACAATATTCCCTCCTCCTCCTTCCTAAAATGTGCTGCTGATGGTATAGCTCTCCCAATCAGCATCATTATTAACAGATCTATAAAGGAATCATACATCCCCAAATGGTGGCACTCAGCTTACATTCTTCCTCTTCACAATGGTGGCAAAAACACCAACATCTCAAATTTCCACCCTATTGCTCTGCTCTCACCAATCTCTAAAATCTTAGAAAAGTGCATCCACCACCAGCTTATGCCTTTTATAACACAAAACCATCTTCTTACACCTACCCAACATGGTTTCCACCCAGGCCATAGCACTATTACTGCTCCACTGTCTTTCCTAGAAACTGTCAATCAAGCCCAAGATTCAGGACACTTGGTCTCTACTGTTTTGCTCGAGCTCTCTAAATTTTTCAATACTGTTTCCCGCAGGCACCTTCTCTTTCATCTCTCAAATCTTCATCTCTCACCACACACTTTATCCTGGTTCTACAGCTACTTATCAGACAGGGCACAGGCAGTCAAATGGAGAAACTCCACCTCCTCCTTCTTACCTACCACAACTGGTATACTACAGGGATCCATCCTTGGGCCCATGCAGTTTAACATCTTCATTAATAACTTTCACACTGCTATCCCTGATGCCAAAATCATTCAATATGCAGATGATTCAACTTTAGTCTGCTCTGCCTCAAACATCTCTGAATTGTTCTCTAAAACCCAAACCGCTTTCTCAACCACCGAAAATTGATTTGCCAAAACCACCTCTCTCTCAATGCTAATAAATCTAAAATTCTACTCTTCCCCCCAGAAAGACCTACTCCTATGACAAAGATGCTTTCAAAGTCCTTAGTCATACTAACTCCCCTATAGAAGTGGTTCTCTCTGCTAAACTTCTCTGCATTACTACTGACATACATATTCAACAAATATTAAGAAAACCTACCAAAAACTAGGTATGCTATATAAGAATAATCGCTTTCTCTAAAACTCTACTAGGCACACTCTGGCCACTACTTACCTTCTTCCCTCCTTATTATACGGAGCTCCTCTCCTAACCATCCTGTCCTCCTCTATCACCACCAAACTAGAAAACTACTATAACAAAATCTCTAAATTTGCCTCCTAGTACCTACCTATGAACCTATAGGAAATTCACCCCGGGGATCACCTCTGTGGCTCTGCTCAACAGTGGCACAGGTAAATAATTTTCTTGCGTGGCAAAAGCCGGGGTACCTTTTTGGCTGAGCTTGTATAGGTCCCAAGGCTGATAGCCTAGTACCTACCTATGAACCTATAGAAATCCAACTCCAGAAATTCCACCCATCATTGCGTTACCCTACAATCTCTGAATTGGCTAGAACTCCCAAACTACCTAAATTACCTTCAACTCACCACTGCACAAAGACTTATATTTCACCCTTCTAATTGTCCAACTCTAACAAATATCATTCCCCATTACACTCCAAACAGAACTCTCAGATCTGAACATCAAAACTTTATTGCTATCAACAAACCTAAAAGTCCTGCTGGCCATCTTCTCCTCTCTTTCACAATAGGTAAGACATGGAACTCTCTCCCTTCTGCTCTAAGAACAATAACAAACTTTGAAAACTTCAAAACCCAGCTTATCAAACAGCTGTTCACTAAATGGAAATGTACCTGCCTTCACCCCACCTAAATCTGTCTAAGAACATGCTCCTAGGTGTTTCTTCTCTTTCTCCTAGATTCCTATTCTCTCTAAATCTCCCGTTGCTACTCTACTATGAGTGTATCTAAGCACTCCAAAAGTCCTAGAGCTATTTATCCCATGACTCTATTGTGTAAATATTGTAAATAACATCATAGTTTAAATGAGTGCATGCAAAGTGTTTTTCTACTTTCTTTTTAATGGTGCACATACAAAGTGTTTCCACAATACTTTTACAAGAGTGTTTTCATAAATGAACCCATATAACCCGCAAGATCAACCATAACAATTTTGGTTTGACTATGTGTGATACTGACTGTACATATTTTGTAAACTGTTCTTTACAATGTATCTTTTAAACTTTTTATCGGTACTGTAGCATGCATTTTGGAGCTTTTCTCCCCGGGCTTCCACTAAAAATGGGTCCTCTGGGCCCAATGGACTTCCCCGGTAATCAAACTTGAAATAAATAAATAAATAAATAAGTGGCATTCCCCAGGGAACAGTCCTGGGACCTTTCCTGTTCGTCATATTCTTCTCAGAGGTATAGGCAAGCACAGGAGGACTAAAGAAGTCCACCAGGTTTAGGAGGCATGATCTGCCCTTAACACACCCAAACTGTGTAGAGTCCAATGTTTGGAGGTTCCCAATGTCTCTATTAATGAGTTCCATGATGATGCACTCCATAGCCTTGCAGACCAAGCTAGTCAGGCTTATAAAGTGATAGTTGTCAGAGTCTGTTGTGGCTCCACGTTTGTGGAGCGAAATAACCGTTGCTGTGTGCCACTCTATGGGTACATAGCCTGTGGAGAGGCTGAGTTTGAACAGTGTGTTTAGGTGAGGGGTTAGTTCATCTTTGAGCTCATGTAGGACACAGCCTGGGACACCTTCTGTTCCCATTGATGCTCTGTTTCTCACTTTGGAGAGGGTTGTTTTAACCTGAGTGTCTGTGATTTCAGGGGCTCTACATTCTTCTGGTATGGTTATGGACCCTTTTGGGGGTGAGGGGGGGTGGGGTTTGCACTGAACCTGTCTGCCAGGATCTTAGGCTGACCAAGTTTGCAGATGACTGCAAACTAGGGGCTATAATTGACATTACGGCTGACACAGACATCCTCCAAAAGGGTCTCACTGAGACGGATACCTGGTGTCAAAACCATGGCCTCAAGCTAAATGCCAAAAAGTGCATAGTCATCCCCTTTGGAAAAACAAAGTACCCATAAACTACCACATAAGTGGTAGTCCCCTAAATACAGAAAATGTAATAAGGGATCTGGGGGCCCAAGTAGATAGTAATCTCTCCTTTGATAATCTCATTGTCAAAGTGGTTAGAAAATCCTTCTATGTGGCCCACCTAATCACAAAAGGGTTCGCATCCAGATCAAAAGAGGTCAGTGTGCCCCTCTACTCATCACTCATCATACCCATCATAGAGTACAATGCCCCATTTGGGATGTATCTTACAAGACACCTGAGACAACTGGAAAGACCACAGAAGTATCTCACCAAGAGGATCACAGGCCTCAAACAGATGCCCTATGCAGCTCGACTGAAGAAACTCCAGCTGTACTCAGTTGCATACCACCTTCTCAGAGGTGATCTCTGCCTGACATACAAGGCCATGTCCAACCCAGATTTGATGGACATGCTCCACCTAAAGAAAACCTTATCCCACAGAGCCACACACTCTAGGGATCTAAACCTCACCACAACAATAAATATGATGTGCTGGAGGGATAGATTCTTGCTGCAGAGACTTCCCATGCTTTGGAACAATATTCCAATCTACATTGGGCAGAGCTCCTTGCTAACACTCTTCAAGCGAAACCTTGATGAGTGGATGGGAAACAGAAGGTTTACCCCTGGGATCACTTCAGTGGCACTGCTGGACAGAGGCACAGGGAACTAATCTAAGGGGGTGGCGAAAGCCAACACATTCTGCCTAGGCTTATAAATGCATTCACGCAGATAGTGTAGTATTATCTATGAACCTATGTATTCCTAGGTGTGTACCAGGCTAATGTCCTTGGAAAGATGAGACGAGTAGGGCATGTGGGTACACTGGTATCATGCCAACTTTCATTTGTCAGCAGGCCATCTATCAACCAATGCAAGTTGCGTGATCTCCAGGGTGACAGTTAAATTCAACAACCAATCATCTGGTTTTCTCTTGCAGAGGACCAATGAGGTGCTACAACTGATATGTATGCAACACATATTATATAACATGGCCAGTTATCTATGGCATGTGGCACATACAGGGTGGGGTTTTCTAGCTATGGCATTCATAACACAGCTGGGCAGACATGTCAGTGTTAGTCAATCATAGATTGCCTGTAAGCAGCCAAGATGGATACCTGACATCTGCACATCTGCACAGATGGCAGACAGAAATCAGCTAGCCAACAGGTTATGTATTAGGATGAATGTTTTCACAAATAGACGTCTGACACTGATAGGTATTCCATTACTACATGACAGTAACCCTCAATGACATGTCCTAAACACATAGTAGTCTACAGTTAATATTCACATATCCGATCAATATCCAGTAGCAGACTTAATAACATACAGCTCACACACCAAGAAGACGATAGTCAGTACTCAGACTCTAGCTTTGCATGCAGGGGTGGATGGTCCCAGTACTACAATCTGCAATCTACTCCTACTTGGAATAGCACTGTTAAAAGTAGTAACGTAATGATACAATACATGCAAGTGTGACTGCATATAACCTGGGATAATTCCCATGTATGAAATACATACAAAGAGAAAAGATTGTTGTACTTGCCATGTATACTCAGGTGTCCCATACAGTATACTCACACCCTTTGCTACTGTAATGACAGCACATAGAAGCATGTTGTGTACATGGAAGTAAATACACTTATTAAAGATGTCATTACCCTGCTATTTTATCAGACTGGAATGTGACCACTGGTTACCAGGGCTGAGCTATGCTTAGCAGGTGTAAGCATTGTTTAAATGTAAATGGTAAGCAAATTTGCACACTGGTAAGTAAGGCCTACTTGGTGTAAGTGCTTATTCATTTAACCATATGTTAACAGCACTTACCATTGCACAAACCAGCATAAACCCACTTAAAGCTGCTCAAAACTGCCTTAACCAATCTGTATCCAACAGTCCTTGTTTAGCATAGCAACAAAATAAACAGCCCTTACAGGTCCTGAACCCAGGACCATGAACACTGCAGTCACAACAGTTAACCACTAAGCCATTGGAGCTGTGAAAATGTTTGTTCTTTTTTCAAATATATCATTCAGTACACACACTGAATAGTAGTGAACAACTGCTTAGACTACTACAGTTGTTTAGTACTTGTAAGTGAAAATAGTGTTGCATCAGTCATGTTTTTATATCTAAGTATGCACATAGATAAATATCGTGGGATACTTCTGGGAAGGTATATACAACACTCATGTTTACACATAAGGATATGGATATGGATATATACATATATATATATATATATATATATATATATATATATATATGTCAATATATGTTTACATGTACATACGCGCACACACACACACACACACACACATATATATATATATATATATATATATATATATATATATATATAAACACATGCCCATAACATGTAGTAGAGTCATACCTCAGCACCATAAGTCACAACCTCTTAGTGCAAGGGAATGTAATAAGTATTGCAGGTATAAATGTAGAATGTTGCTACAGTAACAGGGGTTGTGTCAACAGACATGTTGTGTAGGAAGTCACTTCTGATACTAACATGTATTCCATCAGTTACTGACAGACATCATAAGATCATCATAGTGAAGTACCACACAAATCACAGTAATGATCCTGTGGAATACAGCAGAAATATGACCAATAAACGTGGACAGTCTGGCACAATCAGGTCAATCCAGACATATACCCGGAACTCCTTAGTGCAAGACATGTGGACCAAGCCTGACAAAGGGGATGTTTACAGCCATGCAAATGGGGATATCACACAAATACTGGAATGGATATGCTCACACAGTTGATGCATTCACACCCTCCTGTCTGTCCTAACACATATTAATTGGATGAGCAGATGTCCCAAGCCCACACACTTCCCACTAGTTAGTGACATACAACTTCACAGCATCACACTGCTTTTTCAGAAATACACAATACATATGGTGACCATGCAACAGTACATCAGACAAATATCTGGACATAGCGTCACACTAAGTAAATACACAGAGCTGCTAGGCATGTCACAAAGCACTGTGTAAACTACAGGCAGACTGTCACATACTTGAAAATATAGCAAGCACTACAGGCATGTAACAGCACGGAGTAATAGACACCAGTGTGAAAGTGCATACTTTATTTTATTTTACATTTGTTTACCGGGAAAATCAGACTGGACACAGGTCCATTTTCAGTGGAGGCCCAGGGAGGAAAGCTCCACATTACAATACATTACATGGGAGTAAAAAGAAGTAGAACATGCATGCATGTGGTCTATATATGCATCAGGACAACATGCTGGGGATTAACAAACATATATATATATATAGCATATATACACACAACAGGACATCATGTTAGTGATTAACATTTCTTACAGTAGACAATCAGAGGTACATTTTTTTTTCTTTTGCAGTTATAAGTTTTGTAAGGTAAATGTATACGGGTTTAGAAGCTTTCATGGGAGAAACTGTTTATATATAGCTGTACCCTGACAAATGCTCTTGGTATGGATTAGCCTGGTGAGTGGCATGAGCATAGCCAGTTACTTAGATAGTGGGTTTTCTGGAGTTTTTTGTATTGACTAAAGGAGGTGGTAGAAGTTATTTGGCTTGGTAGTGTGTTCCAGGTTTTGGCAATGGTGTTGGCAAAGAGGGACTTACCAGCTTCATTTTTATGTGTGATGACAGTTATAAGGTTCTGGTTACTAGATCTTAAGGGTCTAGAGGGAATGTGGGGCTGAATTAGGTGCTGAAGTGCTGGAGTTATCTCAGGAAGGTAGTAGAGTTTGTGCGTTATAGAGAATTGATTGAGTAGAAGTATATGAAGCAACTCAAGCCAGTTGAGTTGTTTAAGGGATAGATGGTGGTGGGATCTATATGAGGCTTCAGTAGCAAAACCATTCCCAACACAGTCACAGTCACAGTATAGTAAGCTTAATTAATAATACAGTATATGGACTGTGTGAACAAAACCATCCTCATATTTGCCACTCACACATTAACCCCACATATACTGGCCCAATACACAGTGTAGTCTGTTGCCTGACTGTGGTATGGGACATGTCTCAGTCTGGCCCTACAAACATATACGCTGATAGGGTACCAGAAACTGGAGCAGCATGCAACGTCAGATAGAACAGGACCAAGAACTTTGACATCTACCACAGTCTGTACACAGGCCAAGTACATATTCACAATGCACTGCTACACAATACTGACACTCTGTCACAATCAACATAAGTACACAGACCTCAGTACTGTACAGACTACAAGAGAAAAGAAATCCAGCAGCCCGAGCAGTAGTAGCTTAAAGTGTGCTGGATTTCTTTTCTCTTGTGCATGTTTGGTTTATCCGTGCACCAACCATACTTGCTAGCCTGTTCTTTTTCTACTGTACAGACTACAACAGAATGTCCATGTTTTGTCCTCAAATATAAGGCCTACCATACATAACATGTCTAGCAGTCTGATATCTCACTGGCTTGTTATCAGGTATGATGTCAGTAAATAATGATATACTGTACATATGCACCTCTTACTGCATGACATATGGTCAAAGGGTGACAGACTTGGGGGACAGAGGCACAGACACAGGGCCAATATTGACATATTGCTGTGATAAACTGAGAAGATTCCTGGTCTAACAGGGTTTGTTGTGACATATCTCTTCTGAGGGCTACGAAGTCAGTACTCACATGGATGTCACTATGTATTGACTGCAATCAGCAAAGTATGCTATTGCATTTCTAAAGATAGGAAATGTGTGAGTAACACACCAAGTCTAAGACTCCAAACTCTGGCCAGTCTGCAGATAGCCCTACAGGTGAGAGTTTCCTCAATCAGAGGATAACATTGTCATGCCAGACTTTAAATCATGTAGAACAACCATATCCATGCAAACCCTGTTAAACCAACATTATTTCAAATGTAGAACAGCAATATTTACATTTTGTCCTCATGTCTGGAACATCCCCCTCCTGTTTATTGGACTGTCTCCACAGTGTATGTTGTAACAGGTATTTCCAACTACCCTCTGTGATGCTGTTTGTCAGACACCCACATGAAGTCCTGCTCACAGTGAAGGAAAGGGGCCAACACCCACATAAAGAGCTTAGTTATAGGAGTGTGTTTCCATGCAATTGGCTATAGGAATGATACCACAGCTGTTCCGCATTCAATTAGCAAGTGGGGGACTGCAATTCGTGCACAGGCCATCAGCTGATCATGAGCATTATTACTTACAAAATTTGAGCTGCTATCTATACAAAACAGATGTACTTTTCCACATCAACCAGAGAGAGAGAGAGAGAGAGACAAAGACAGAGACAAAGTAAGAAAGGAAGGGAGTAAGAGCCATGTGTGTTTGTGTATGATCTGTGAGTGGTATCTGGATATTATAACGGTTGCCTATATTGTTTACTAATCCATACTGTCACATAGTAATTGCACATGGCTGTACACATTTATGGCTGAGGATTGTCTACAACAACCTCTACAGTTTTGAAAACTGTTGGCCTTGTAATGTGGACAATGGGACATACAGGTCCTCAATATAATGATGTAGCAAAACCTACACTATAAGGATCCTGTCATTACACAATCACCCCACCACCCACACAGGATACTGATGACACACACACTTACCAGTGCTGAGTTTCAAACTCTTACTTGACTATGTATTGCTATCATAGTGTTACACTGTTATTTTATGTACTACGGAGCTTACTTGTTAAAGAGCTCTCCAAAGATATCTTTGAAAGTGAGTGACATCAGCAACAGTGCTAAAAAAGAGGTAAGGGAAGTGTAGTAAGTGCGTAACAACGAACAAGAACACTATGAGAGACTACTTCGTAAAATAAACAGACGTTTAATGACTCCAAATTAATGTTAGCGCTTTCGGCTAAATCAAATATTTAGCCTTCCTCAGACAGGTTTTAATGGACCACTTTAAATATGTGGAATACATGAAGAAGCATTTGGATACACCAGCTTATAAGGAAGTATCTCTGAATGAGATACATGGAGCCTATAGGAAGATTAATAACATACTATATGATTTACTTATGGAAGGTTTTATTATTCCAGAAACGTATAGATATTTGCAGATGCCATCCCCCAGAATCTCAGCCTTCTTTGGAACACCAAAATTACATAAACAGCTTTACTCACCTCCGTTCAGGCCTATTGTTGATGGCAGGGGTTCGGCCACTTACGCATGTGCAAGACTAGTTGATAGTATTATTAAACCTTTACTAGCACAGGAGGCACATATCTGTAAGGACTCTTGGTCCTTTCTGAAAAACATTGGCGAAATTGAATATACCCCGGACATAGTTTTTCTTACAATAGATATAAAAGATCTGTATACAGTTATACCACAGGATATAGGCCTTAATTGGGTGAGAGAATTTATGGTTGCCAAGAATGTTGACAATAACACCATTTATTTGACTGAAACACTCTTGGAGATGGTTTTGGTAAATAACTTTTTCTTTTTTGAAAACAATTTTTACCTTCAAACCTCCGGAGTAGCAATGGGGTCGCCATGTGGGGGTTCGTTCGCCAATGCAGTACTGTCACATTGGGAAAAAGAACTTCTATTTAAGGATGAGGTTTTTAAACAGTATGTCTCCTGGTATACCAGATACCAGGATGACATTTTCTGTTTATGGAAAGGCAATAGTGAGGACATTCCTAACTTTATAGAACGAATGACCAACATGACAAACTTTTACAGTTCACTTTTAACACACAGGAAAGTGAGATCAGTTATTTAGACATTCTTCTTACAAAGGATGTTAATAACAAAAGACTGAAAAGTAACATATATAGAAAATCCACATATTCTAATAGTTTTTTGCATTTCTCCAGTAGCCATCCCTACTACCAAAAAAGATCGGTTGTAAAAGGTCAGTTAGTGAGGGCGTCACGTATGGTTACTGATGATCTGGATTTCCAACATGAATGCAACAAACTAAAAATATGTTCTTGGCAAGAGGCTATCCACTTACTTTGATTGACAACATCATAGTGGAAGTAGTAAATAAGCGGAAGTCAGGCCATTTTATTCCCCTTCTTAATAACAAAACTTTGGGAAGAAGAATTGGCACTAATTCCGTTAGTCTGCCAACTAGAGATAGAAGTAAGGACACTAATTATAATGTGTCTTTTTACACACTTTCTCGCTAGATTTTCAAAAATTAGGGAGATCCTGTATAAGAATTGGGACGTAATTAATCATGACAGTACTTTGTCTACAGCATTAGGTGAAAAACCCAACATAACATACAGGAGAGGCCAAAACCTTAAAGCCATTTTGGAAAGGGCACCAAAAAAGTTCATTTCTCAGCCCCAAAGGAATGTACAAATGTGGTGCCTGTGCAGAATGCAAATTTATTAGAGTGGGCACTCAGTTCAACATTAAAGATAGGACATATAAAATAAGCAAGCATTACAACTGTGAATCAAAATCTGTGGTATATGCTGCTCTGTGTAGCCAATGTGAAGCTTTCTACATTGGCAAGACAGAGCGTAGATTCAAGACCAGAATACGAACACATTTATGCTATTAGCAGAAGGGATGTGAACAATGCCCTAGCTAAGCATATTATTAGCAATACAGGGCATTCCTTCAACTTTGTTATACTCCAACAAAGAATGCCAGATCCAATGGGTGGCCCCTGGCAAATTAGGTTAGAGATAGATGAATTGATGTGGCAGGTAGAACTAGAGCACATTTATTACCTGGCATCAATGACAACCTATAAATAAAAAGCGTATTAAAATGGTAATTATAACAGATAACACATATAGGGAAGGTCTCTCACATTTGGATATGAAATGGACCCAACATCAATTATTCCCTAACAGAATGCACTAATGTAAAATTGTATTATTTTATGATTATTGTATAGGAATTCTCGGGCAAAACTAATCAGTATTTTTAATGTTTAAATGTGGAAATAATGTTCCAAATTGTGGAAATATTTTTGGTAACAATTTAAAATATACACAAATATTTTTAGTTTATCATTCACTGTTTTATAACATTTTAATATATCACATAAGTATGAAGCAAGTTGTATGATTAAATAACCCAGTAATTATAGAGTTTAACATCTGTGTAAATATTTTGATGAATGGAGTTACTTGCAACAAAGTATTACTTGCTGTTCCGTTGCAATGCCTATAGAGGCACTCTATCTTTACCTTTATTCAAGGCTTATGTTTGCAATGGATTATACTACTTTAAGGTAACCTTAGTTACAACTAATTACTAAATGCACTTTATTCCAATTGGTTCTATACATATATTTTAAGAAATGTCATTTCCTGTTCTGCTGTTTGTCTGAGGAAGGCTAAATATTTGATTTAGCCGAAAGCGCTAACATTAATTTGGAGTCATTAAACGTCTGTTTATTTTACGAAGTAGTCTCTCATAGTGTTCTTGTTCGTTGTTACGCTCTTTTGGTTCAACAGTTTTTTCGTTTGTGGTTAAGTGTAGTAAGTGTGAATGTCCACAAAATCATGTGTCAATGAAGACACACACACTCTTTCAAAGAAACACACACATTATCAGGATCGGGATTAGAAGTCCTACTTAACTAGTTTGTTACATTATAGTATTATGCTGTTATCACAAGTGCCACAGAGCTTATAGGGCTAAATATGGCCAAAGGGTTATTTCAAGGTGAATGACTTCAGCAGGCATGCTAAAGTAGGACAATGGGAGGTGTAGTGAGTGTGAATGTCTTCAAAATCATTCATCTCTACACACACACACACACACACACACACACACACACACACACACACACACACACACACACACACCACACACATTTGCCAGTACTGAGATACATAGGTTCATTGCTTCATAGGTGTGTAGTAAGTAAATAGGCCTTAAGGCTTACAAGGCTAGGCAAAGGGAATACCTAGGCATCAGACCACATGACAATAGTTCCCAGTGTGGCTCGGGGTGTATTCCCTGGAGTGGTCCCCCATGGGTGGGTATTGTATTCACCATCCACTCATCTGGTTTGCTATTGTGGGTAGCCAGTGATGTGTACTGCTTCCCATGTATGTGATCTATATTCCATAACATGGACAGTATCTGGGTTGTGCACATGTTCCACATGCATGTTCTTTGATGTGTGGAAGTATACTTGAGATCTCAAGGGCATGTTGTGTGGACAGATAGTTATCTTCTGATGTAGCACTCCTGACCTCATTTGGTGAGACCTGGCTATGTAACTGAGGTCAAGCTTGCACCTACACTGACAGCATGACACAGGTATTCAGTGGAGGTAGTGGCATCTGCCCATACAGGGCATGTGTATAACGTATGGTATTCCCTTTGTGGGATATGTTTGCAGACTCTACAGTTGTTGCAGGCATCCAGTGGGGAACATAGCAAAAGGGCCACTGTAAGCATTTATTTGCCTACTGTGGAGATGAAAAGGGTGCCATGTCTTTTACTTGCTGGATAACACACAGTCAGGAGATGTAACACATCAAAGTACTTTCTGATGTCAGTTGCACTGTTGTGGTCAACAGGCATGTAGTCTACTGCAATCCCATCAGGATTACTATCTATGAAGCAATATGCAGGGAACTACCAATATAGTGGTTGCTGCATAGCCAAGTGTGTTTGTGTATGAGATGTGGGTGGAGAGTGTTCTCTGAGTAATAGAAGGATTGCCTATATTGTTCACCAGTCCATAATGTCACATGTAGGGCTATGGCTTGTCTACACCAGCCTCTCTGGTGTTTGACACCTGTTGTCCTTGTAAGGTGGACACTGTGACATGCTGAATCTAGCTTTGTTTGTATAACTTTTGCACTAATCCAGACCATCTTTTTTTGGAGAATGTTTCCCTACACCCTAGTGGCAGGAGCGTGCAGTTAGAACTTGTCTGATCGTAGACTGCTTGTATGGGGCTCAGTTTTTAGCTTTTTATTGGTTAATTGGTTAATTTGTTTAAATCAGTTTGCTCATTTGCTACTGTTATATTAGGAAAAAAACACACACACACACACACACACACACACACACACATATATATATATATATATATATATATATATATATATATATATATATATATATATACATATATATACACTTTATGCATCACTGTTTAGCTAGGGTTAAACTATTCCTGGCATCATAAAGACTGCTCTTCAAATTTTCCCTTAGAAAGCGACAGTTTTTTTAGTTTTAGCACTAAAATCTGTTTCTTTGAGCTCAGCACTTGTTCAGAACTCACTGTAAGCTACAAATTAGTACAACACTCAACTTTCCTCACTTGTCTAGAGGAGAATAGCTTTTAGTACTTAATAAATAAGCACGTATCCAGACATGTCTAAAGGTCATCTCCTGGTGTTTTCTCCTGTCTACCTGATATATCTGGTCATCTTAGGGTAATGCAGCAATTGCCTCATGTACACAGACAACCCTCTCCACCTACTATCCAACACTACAACCTGCGAGAGATGCACTTATATAGCAAACTGGAAGAAAAGCTCTCTTCACCCAAGACTGGACTAGGCAGTCACGAGGAGAAGGTAAACATTTGCACCACACCACACTCATCACATAGTCCCTCAAATCCTACACCACCAAAACACACACATAGAAACACAAAACACACACCTACATTTGCGGAGGCTCTCAATAAAAATTTGCTCAAGCAACAGAGACCTCCAAAGCAGAAACGAAAGCAACCTCCACACCCCAACACAACCCAAATAACACATAGCCCACAAACTCAATGTGCCACTCAACCACAGCCCATAAAGCATAACAATGTACCCAACACTCTAGTCATAAGTAACTCTATAATCAGGCACACTAATGTTCCACTCACCAGGCTAAACAAGGAGAAAGTTACTGTCAGCTGCCTGTCAGGTGCCAGGATCCACCACATAATGCACACACTCAGGTCACTCCACAACAAGTACAAATATGACTCTGTCATTGTCCATGTTGGTGTGAATGACCTGAGATGTACCTCCCTGGATTACATGAAAAGAGACATGGAGGAGCTCTCTGATCTTGTAGCCCAGGCAGGTATGATCCTAGCCCTGAGTAGCATCCTGCCATCATCCAGAATGATACCAAAGTACAAGGACAAAATGACTGACTTCAACAATTGGCTAAACTTTTGGTGTCATTCTAAGGGGATCCAGTATCTGTCTGTCTGGGATGACATGATCGGCATACCATGATGCTTTGCCAGAGATGGCCTGCACCTGTTGCCCTTGGGATTTCGGATACTGGCTAAGACCATTGCCACCCCTATAGTGCCTTTTTTAGGCAAGGTTCAAATGACAAATTCAAAACCTTAACAGGTACAAGCAAGCAAAATCTGAGTGTAATGCTACTCAATGCTAGAAGTCTAAACCTCAAAATGCATTTATTCGAGGCACTCCTTAAAATGGAGGACATCGACATCTGTGTAGTGACAGAGACCTGGTTCAAGGCTCCAGAGAGCACCCCTGCATTACCAGGCTATAATCCATACCACACCTTTCGGCCACCCAGGACTGAAACACTAAAGGCGGAGGCATGTCCATATTCATTAAGGATATCCACACCTCCAGGCTAGTTACTCAGCATAATGCATCTGAGATTATCCAAGTGCAACTAACTCTGTGGAAGACCGCAATCCAAATTGTAACTTTCTACAGATCCCCCACTATGCCCCAGGATTCCCACTCCTCATTTCTTGATACACTGAAAATATTAGGGTACAACCCAATACCCTAATAATGGGAAATTACAACTACCCCACCATTAACTGGGAAACTCATGTACCAACCCTTTTGCTCAATGTTTTCTGGAATTCATAAATTCCAATGCCTTGGATCAACTTATGCACACCCCCACCAGGACCAGCAATATCCTAGACCTGGTCATTACCAACATGGGTGACTGGTGTTCCACACCAGAGGTCAATTCCTCTTTTGTCAGATCCAACCACAAGCTAATCACCCCAGACATCCACATCCCACCCCCACCCCCTATTAGGGAAACCACTGTAAAAAATGTCTCCAAAGCCAACTTCACGCTTCTTAAGACAGAAGTGGCAAACTTCACAACACCCTTGCAGACAGGCAATAGATGTACGACTGCTGAATCCTACACAAAAGAACTTTATAAGCATTTACATGAATGCATGAATTGTGCTATCCCTAACAGAACCAAGATGCTATCCTAAAAAAAGAAAGCCAATCTGGTGGTCTCCTGCCATAAACAAACTCTACAACAGAAGAAAGAAATTTTTGCAAAAAAAGAGTAAAATCCCCGGTCAACCTCATTAAGAAGCTGAGATGCCTCATAAAATCATCCAAAACTAGCTACAAATACAAAATCGCCACTAATTATAAAGACAACCACAAATCATTCTATAGCTATGTCAAGAATCTCAATGGCAACATTCAGATCTGCTCTGAGTTACAGCACAATGGCACTAAATAAACAGAACCAACTAATATTGCCAACATCCTGGCAGATAGGTTCAGTGATAACTTTACCCCCCTCTCACCCCCTAAAGGGCCCATCTCTATACCAGACGAATGCAAAGTTCCTGTAATCATGGCTGCACAGGTAAAAAACGACACTCTCCAAAGCCAAGAACACAGCATCCATGTGAACTGGCAACATCCCAGGCTGCGTTCTTCATGAACTGAATGATCTGGCACCCAACCTAAGCACCGTGTTCAATCGTAGCCTAACATCAGGCTTTGTGCCCACTGAATAGTGCACAGCAACAGTTAACCCACTCCACAAAGGGGGAGCCACCATGGACCCTGGGAACTACTGCCCCATTAGCCTAATGAGCCTGGTCTGCAAGGCCATGGAATGTATCATCATGGAACTTATACACAAAGACATTGGTAATCTCCACACTCTGGACTCCACCCAGTTCAGGTTTGTAAAATGCAGATCATGTCTCCTAAACCTGATAGACTTCTGTGAAACAGTTACCAACGTTGTAGACGAGGGTAAGGTGGTTCACACAGCCTATCTAGATCTCTCCAATTCTTTTGACACCATCCTACACTCTGGAATTACAGATAAACTCACAAAACTAGGTATAAATCACTATGTCACAAGATGGGTTATCAACTGGCTCACTGACAGAACCCACACTGTCTAAGTAGCAGACTCCAAATCCGACTTCAGACCAGTGACAAGTGGAGTTCCACATGGTTCAGTCCTGGGTCCTCTCCTGTTTGGTATCTACTTTTCTGAAGTACAGGCTAACATAGAAGATCTTTGGCTAATGAAGTTCACAGATGACTGCAAACTAGGAGCCATAATCAAAACTCTTAATGATGTGGACATCCTACAAAAGGGCCTCATGGAGACAGATGCCTGGTGTCAAAGCCCTAGACTCAAGCTCAATGCCAAAAATTGCACTGTAATCCCCTTTGGTAAAAACTCTTTACCCATAAGCTACCACATAGGTGGTAGTCTAATTAACACTGAAAGTGTGATAAGAGACCTTGGGACACAGGTGGACAGTAGTCTCTCCTTTGGAAATCATATCACCACAGTTGTCAGAAAATCCTTTTACATGGCACACCTCATCTCAAAAGGTTTCTCATCCAGGAAAAAAGAAGTCATTGTTCCCCTCTAGTTGTCACTCATTAGACCCATTATAGAGTACAACCCCCCTTTTGGTATGTACCTCACAAGACATCTACAACAACTGGAAAGGCTGCAGAAATACCTCACAAAGAGGATTACCAGCCTCAAACAGATGCCCTACATAGACCATCTCAAGAAACTCCAGCTTTACTCCGTCGCATATTGCCTATTCAGAGGCGATCTCTGCCTAACATACAAAGCTATGTCAAACCCAGAGCTGTTGGACATGCTCCTCTTAAACAACTCCCAATCTCTCTGAGCTACACGCTCTAGGGACCTAAACCTTGTCACTACAATAAACAGAACATGCTGGAGAGATAGATTCCTGTCCCAGAGACTTCCCATACTTTGGAACAAACTACCTATCTATATCAAACAAAGCCCCTCATTAGCACTCTTCAAGAAAAACCTTGATGATTGGATGAGAAATAAAAAATTCACCCTGGGGATCACCTTTGTGACTCTGCTCGACAGGAGCACAGGAAAATAATTTTCTTGGGTGGCAAAAGCCAGGGTACCTTTTTGGCTAGGCTTAGATAGGTCCTAGGGCCAATAGCTTAGTACCTACCTATGAACCTATGAACTTATACTAGGTCCTCAACATAATAATATAGCAAAACCCACCCCACAGTGGACCCTGTTATTACACAATCAGAGCAACCTCCACACAGGATACTGATGACAAACACACACACACACACACACACACACACACACACACACACACACGCGCGCATGCGCATGAGCACACTTGTCAGTACTGAGATTCAAACCACTACCTAACTATGTATTGCTACTATAGTGCACTGCATTTATCGCATGTAGCATGGAGCTTATAGGATGAATGTTGTCCCAAGGCACTTCTAAGGTGAGGAACATCGCTAGTCCTTGTAAATACTGGCATTGGGTGATGTAGTGGGTGAGAGATCCCAAAAATAATTTTCCCCTGTGCACACATTTACATTTACTAGAGGTGAGGTACTAACCTCTATCTAACAATCTTTATGGACCATTATGTTACGCATTTACCACATGCACCACTATCCTGACATAATTTAAGGTTGACAACAGGTACTTCTAAGGTGGATGATATCTGCAGGACTGCTAAAGTCAGGCTCTGAGATGTGTACTTGGTGTAAATTGGGCCAAAATCTTTGAGGTACAGACATACATATGTACACACACAAAACACTTGCCACAGATGAGATTTAAACCTATACCTATGTAACTACTGCTACTATATTGTTCTGCATTTATAGCACATGCCATAGAGTTTACATGTTGGAGAGCTCTCCACAGGTATCTTTGACGGTGATTAACATCAGCACCATTGCTAAAGGGAGAGTAGTAAGTGTGAATGTCCATGAAATCACATATTATCAAGGACACACCCACTCAGTCACACAAACACACATGATTTCACAGTTGCCATGCCTGGGATTCAAACTTCTACCTAACTAGTATGATACACTATAGTATTACTCAGTCATCGCAGGTGCCACAGAGCTTACATGTTGGAGAGCTCTCCATAGGTATGTTTGAAGGTCACTAACATCAGCAGCAGTGCTAAAGAAGGGGTAAGGGAAGAGTAGTAAGTGTGAATATCCATAAAATCAGGTATAATCAAAGACACACACACTCTCTCACACAAACACACACAGTTTCACAGCTGTTTCCTCGGGGATTAGAATTCTTACCTAATTTGTACATTATACTGTTATCCAAAGGGTTATTTCAAGGTGACTGACATCAGAAGGCTTGCTAAAGTAGGGCAATGAGAGGTGTAGTGACTGTGAATGGCCCCAAAATCATTTATCTCCACAAACACACAGAGTTTCACAGTTGTCATATCTGTGATTAGAATTCCTTCTTAACTAGTATGCTACACTACAGCATTATACAGTTATTGCAAGCGACATGGGGCTGGCACTTACCCTAAGGGTTATTTCAAGGTGACTGACATCAGCAAGCTTCTTAAAGTAGAGCAATGGGAGGTGTAGTTATGCTGAATGGCCTCAAAGTCATTCATCTCCACACACAGAAACACATACACACCCCCACACACACACACACACACACACACACACACACACACACACACACACACACAAAGACACACAGTTCCCCATCTTGGGGATCAGAACTCCTTCCTAATTAGTATGCAACACTATAGTATTACACACTTATTGCAAGTGCCACGGAGCTTACAGGGCTGGGAATTGTCCAAAGGGTTATTTCAAGGTGACTGACATCAGCAAGCTTTGCTAAAGTACGGAAATGGGAGGTGTAATGACTATGAATTACCTCAAAATCATTCATCTCCACACACAGAGTTTCTCAGTTGCCATTTTGGGGATTTGAACTCCTACCTAACTAGCATGCAAAAGCACAGTAATACACAGTTATCACAAGCACCATGGAGGTTATGAGGCTGACACTTGTCCAAAGGTGTATTTCAAGGTGAATGACATCAGTAGGCTTGCTAAAGTAGGGCAATGGCAGGTGTAGTGACTGTGAATGGCCTCAATATCATTCATCTCCACACACACACGCACACACACACACACACACACACACACACACACACACACACACACACACACACACACACACACACACACACACACACACACACAGTTGCTATGTGTGGGATTAGAACTCCTACCTAACTAGTTTTCTACACTGCAATATTACACACATATCGCAAGCACCATGCAGCTTATAAGGCTGATACTTAGCCATTGGGTTATTTCAAGGTGACTGACATCAGCAGGAGTGCTAACATGGGCAATGGAAAGTGCAGTGTGTGTGACTGGGCCATAAACCATTCCTCTGGAAACACACACACACAAACACACACACACACTCAGTCACACACAACTTTACATTTGCCAGGACAGGGTATACAAATGCAAGATGAATACTGATTTGTACTATCATGTTACATAGTTATCACAATCATCACAGACACTATAGGACTGAGGGCTACCAAAAGCAATGTCTACAGCGATTGACATCGGCACATCATGATATATTCGCCAATTGGATGTGTGGTGGGTGGGACAGGCCTCATGACGGAAATCTCTCTGTCACTCTCTGTCCCTCACTTTCCCACATCTCTGTGCATGTATGTTTGATATATTATAGTGTGTTGGCCTTGGATATGTGTGAGTATTTCTACCCAATGTGTGTGCAAAGCATGAATGGTGTACAAAGTGGTGTGTGCACAGACATTTGTAGCTGACAGATATGTATAGTCCACTGTGTTGTCAGACATGGGCTTCATTTCTCTAAGTGTAGGAGCATGCCCAGTATGACCTTCTGTATTGAGTGTGTAAATCCATTCCAGGTAGGTTGTACTCCAGTCCAGGATTTGGTGTTCTACACCTACAGCTAGCAACCTGTTTCTGCAGGATATCTGTAGATAGGATAACAATATGGACTCATAATGGATGACAGATAGTGGGATACTGTAACTATTGTGTCTGTGCTGCTTGTGTTACATGGTTGGTGTTAGCAGAGATATTCAGACATATGTACTGTTTTACTCTGTGATGTATTATGTCATCAACTACTGACAGATATACTTACTTGCTCACAGTTATTTCATGGGAAATACAAGAAGAATGAAGCTGTGTCCAGTACTGTAGTCTGCAGCCTACATATTCTTGCACACTCATGCCATTCTGGAGGGGTAGCTGCAGACACTTGCTGATGGGTCTGTGTAAATGGACCAGCACCTTGGTACTGTGTTGGCTGAGGATTCCCTGCTTGCACATATATCAACATAGCAGAATGCCCATATCCTGCTATGGCCATACCTTTCAGCTGTACAGATTCACCCAGGTTACCCAGAGGCAGGGTTCATATATCTGGTCAGTTCCCCTTCACATGGTGGTTTACAAGCAGGTTTGTAGCCACCCATTACTGGGTTTGCAGGCAAGGGTAGTGTAGGCACATCAGAGTTTCAGACTTCACACACTCTGTCTAGGGTACTTCCACCTCTGTACTGTGTGTATGTCTGGGCCCACATTCATGGCATGTCCATCTTTCAGACAGTGACAGATATTGACATCTGGACAGTGAGTATGGATGACTGCTGACATGGGTATTGCTGAGATGCATTGTGGTTGGCACTGCAGTTGTCGGAACTTGGCCCTGTCATCAACAGTACTGGCCATAGTCCACCAAGACACAACCCTCCATGCCTACATGCTGACCATTTCCAGACAATATTGAACACACAACAACCTAATACACGGAGTCCTGCATATTGTACACATGTACCATTCTAGCCTAACATTATGCGAGTGATATCTGAGAAGTATCCCTATACTTGTCCCTTCATCCCAGCGGTATTTCGGGGTTGGTCCACAGTTCATGCAGTAGGACATGGTGGGCATGCTACTGGTATTTGTCAACATGGCCTTGCATTTGTGTTCTGTTGACTGCATTATTTTGTTAGTTGAGACTGCATGAGATAACATACATTGGCATTACAGGCCTTTGGCAGAGGACTGTAGGGTATTTGGTAGTGATGCAGGCCATCTGTAGCAGGCCAGTGCATTCTGTTACTCCTATATTCACAGGCTGCAGGCCACTGGATGCCCCTGGGGTGACAGGGTAAGTGTGCAAGGTGTTAATGGCAATAGTTCCTGTCCATATTAATCCATTGGTCTGGATGCTGGCAGGGTGCTGCTTACAGCTAAGGACCCACCTGCATAGGGCACCTCTTCAGCATGCTGCATTCTGTGGGTATTCTCATACAGAAGTGGGAGTCCTATTGTATTCATTCCCAACAAGAGGGATATGACCTGTGATAAACCTGTGGCTGATGGCGGATTGAGCTGAGTGCATGTGTGATATGGAAGCTTCTTGCAGATGACTCATAGATATACTTGGGACATTCCCCTTATGCTGCCTCGTGAGGGGACATAGGCAGTCTCTCATTACTTCATAACTGTGCCTTTTGTGGTCTGCCACTGATTGGCCATACTATATCAGTATTCCATACTACACAGACAACTAATGTGCTGCTAACCTGTATGTACAATTCCAAAGGTGTGTGCAGTTGACAGTTAAATTTTATGTACTCTGTCTAGGGTACTTCCACCTGTGTACTGTGTGTATGTCTGGGCCCATGTTCATGGCATGTCCATCTTTCAGACAGTGACAGATATTGAAATCTGGACAGTGAGTATGGACGACTGCTGACATGGGTATTACTGAGATGCATTGTGGTCGGCATTGCAGTTGTCAGAACATGGCCCTGTCAACAGTACTGGTCATACGCCACTGAGACACAACCCTCCATACCTGCATGCTGACCACTTCCAGACAATATTGAACACAACAACCTAACACACAGACCCCTGCATATTGTACACATGCAATATTCTATCCTGTAAATTGGGCCAGCTCAGGTAATCTGTGCTCCACTGTTATTAAACCCCACACATCCATGTTACTGCATTTCTATATAGGATTGTGGGGGGCCCACCTGACAACTGTAAACATTTAGGTTCATAGGTTCATAGGTAAGTACTAGGCTATCTGCTCATGGGCATTTATAAGCCTAGCCACAGAGTGATGGCTTTCGCCTCCCCATTAGATTAGTAACCTAGGCCTCTGTCAACAGGGCTCCTGAAGTGATCCCAGGGTAGAACTTATGATTACCCATCCACTCATCAAGATTTCTCTTGAAGAGGGTCAGAGAGGAGCTCTGGCAAATATGGATTGGGATTCTATTCCAGAGTGAGGGGAGTCGCTGGGACAGGAATCTTTCCCTCCAGCATGTCCTGTTTATTGTTGTACATAGGTTCAAGTCGCTAGAACGAGTGGTTCTGAGGGATCTCGTTTTTTTGAGGTGAAGCATGTCCATTAGTTCAGGGTATGACATGGCACTATAGGTCAGGCATAGGTCACCTCTGAGCAGACGGTAAGTGACTGAGAAGAGCTGGAGGTTTTTTAGTCGTGCTTAATAGGGTAATTGTTTAAGGCCCTTAATCCTCTTAGTGAGGTACTTCTGTGGTCTTTCTAGTTGTTGCAGGTGTCTAGTGAGGTACATCCCAAATGGGACATTGTACTCTATTATGGGCCTATGAGTGAGGAGTAAAGGGGCATAATCACCTCCTTGGATCTGGATGAGAAACCCTTTGTGATCAGGTATGCCACATAGAAGGATTTTCTGACTGTTTTGGCTATGTGGTTATCAAAGGAGAGCATGCTATCTACTTGGGTACCCAGGTCCCTAATTACTTCTTCTGTACTTAGTGGATTCCCATCTATGTGGTAGTTTGTAGGTACTTTGTTTTTCCTTTGTTATGACTGTACTGGTATTTCAGGTACCCTGTCGGCTTCCATTTCATTTTGTATTCTGACCTATCATGCAGACTAGAGGCATATCAGTAGAGTACAGATCTTAGGTTTTATTGACCTACATTTCAGTTTCAGACTTCTTACACTTTAGAACTAACATACAACTGCCAGACCTGTTGTAGTCACTCTGTGTAGGTCTGGAGGGGGGCTGCTCACCATTGCCATCAATTGGAGGCCTTAGCATGGCTTTTCTTTATGGTCATATAAACCTGTCTTGCTGGTTGAGGCTGGTGGTGGGTATGTGAGCCTCACAGACATGCATGTGTGTGTCCTATGAACACATATTTGGGCCACCACATGTGTTGCAGTGGAATTTGTCACCTTGTCAGGTACTGCCTACTTTGTTGACACCGGTATTTGTTATGTATTTCATGCTGCCCATATAGGTGTCCACTATCTGCTGCCATCCCATTCAGCCACACAATTCCCTTGCATGCTCACATCCATACCATAGATACAACTAGCAGAACATACTACTCCATTCAGCGATTGATAGGAAGAGCTTGTGGCTGTGCCAGTATTGAGGACAGTGCTGGAGGGCTGACTATGTTGGATGCACATAGTACACTCCCTATACATAGTAAAGCACAAGTAATGCCATATTTGGCATCCCTTTTACTGTGTGTGCAAAACATTCCCTGGGTCCCTGCCATGTTGGTGTATGTGCTATGCGTTGCCTCTTTGCCAAAGCCTGGGCATACTGGGCATGCCTCCTTCTGCCTACATGGGTAGGCTCAGGTTGTTTCTTCTCTGAGTCCCTCTGTGCCTATGATGGCCTTGGCAATGGTGGGGGGTTGTGTATCCTTGACCCTTGCTGTTCCTGCTGCAGCTGTTACTGCAGGATGATATTGTGTAGCATGGCACATACAATGAACATTTGTGTACATGTAGCTGGAGAGTACTGCAAGGATCCACTGGATATGTCCAGGCAGCAGAACCATGACTTGAGCATCCCAAACATACATTATATGATGATTCTGTTTTTTGCATGTGCCTCATTATGGAATTCTTCTTCAGGTGTGTGGGCATTTCTGATGGGTGTCATCAGCCATGGCTCCAGTGCTTAAGCAGCATCCCCCACTAGGTGGCCATATGGGATGTCCCCATTGGCAAATTTCTGGTACAGCTGTGTAATATGCTAGATGTAGGAGACGTAATAGCTTCCAGGGTTGCCAGCACACACATTCAAGATAATGCACTGGGCATCACACATGACCTGGCAGTTGATGGAGGGGAAGCCCTTGCGGTTTATGTAGACCCTACCCCACTCACCAGGTGGTGCTTTGATGTGTATGTGCATGCAATCTATAGCACCCACTACCTCAGGGTATTCTGCTATTTAGTGGAAGAGACGCATATTGCTGGTCAACGCCTCACAGGTGTTGAGGAAATATATGTACTCACCGGCATGTGCTGACATGGCATTCAGGAGCTGGTGGAGTACCCTGGATGCGGATGCCTGTGAGATCCCCATGATATCCCCAGTTGGCCCTTGGAAGGTACCTGTGGCTAGTATTCTTAATCCTATGCATACCTTGGTATCCACTAGGATGGGTTCCCCTCTGTTGGTTCTGTATTTAAGGCGTGGCCGGCACAGCTCAACAATTTGCTGTAAAATGTCCCTGTCTACCCTATAGTGCTCCACTATCTCAAGCTCATGTAGCCCCTGGTAGGTTACCATGGGTCTGTACAATATTCTCCTCCTCCTCCTCCTCCTCCTCACTGTGGGTTGGTCATCAGCATTCATATCCTCACTACCCTCAGTCTCTTCCACATATTGATGTATGAGAGCCACAGCAGTCCCTAACATTTTGTTAGTTTTGTCAGGTAAAATTTCCCCGTCTGTGTACATCGGTGGTGAAGAGTTTGTGGGAAAAAGACAGAGTGAAAGGTGTTTGCATAGTTTATACTATTGTGATGGGCTGAGCTGCTGCCTGTGTAATTGACTGATTCCGATACATTTCACCTGCCAGCTATGCTAGTTCTCCTTAATTACATTCCTACTGCTGTTTTCTCTTCTCATTGCCTTCCCGTTTAAGCCCTGAGACACGCCGCACATGCCCAGTGGTCAGATGTGAACAGAGCTGCTATTTCCTGTGTTTTCTTTTTTTTTTTTTTTTTTTGTTTAAACCCCTATGCACGGTGCGCACACCCGTTTATGTAAACACTGCTAGGCAGCCTCAGACACACCTCGTTCTTTAGCTGTGCTTAGCTAAGGGCAAACACGGGCCACAGAGCTCCAATAAGCTTACAGCATGCATGACACTTCCCCTTATGAGATCATTTACTTCTTATACTTATACCATGGTGTTGCTGCACCCACATGGTTGGGTGCAAGCTAAAACTGAGAGGAATTCTGTGATTCAGTATCAGTCCCCTCATTTGCATAAAACAGAATGCTAATTCATAGCTACCACACTCACACTGAACCTTCCCCCTTAGCAACCACTATTCCCTGGTATTATTGTCTTATGTATGCCATTTACTATCATGGCAAAAATGCTGATTTGGGTTTAAAAGCTTATTTTCAACTTTCTTTCTTATTTTCGGGCCGATCCCATTTACGCACCACTGCCCTATGCTTAAACGGTCAAAATCGGCCCAAAAAAAAAATAAAAGTTCTTTTTTATAATTTTACAACTATTTCCCATGCCAGTGGCCATATATCTGGCCATTGGCATGCCTACTACATTGAATACATGCTTTGTTTGGAGCTGTCATGCCTCTGTTTTGTAATTTGCAGAAATGTATTCAGTTAGTAACCGAATACATTTCTGCAGGTTACACTATTCCTGCACAGACATCTATCTGCTTCCTGGATTGCTAATTCACATCATTTGCATGGTTTTCACCAGCAAATGGGATAATTAGCAAAAAGAAGTGGTGTCCGTGCAGGAATAGTGTAGGAGCTCTTGTGCATGCCCCGGGAGCTTGTTCCTGGATCTCTCGTTGGATATATTGCTGCAGCAGCTCTTGCACTATTCCTGCACTCCATGCAGAGCTTGCTGAATCCTGGGGGAAGTCCCCAGTCCAGGGGATGAAAGTGCTCAGTCTGTATGTTTTTTTTATGACAGCGTGTACTGAAGAGATCGCTGACTATAAGTGATTCCTTCTGCTGACAGTGTTTGCTTTGGGACATTTTTCATTTATGTATGTATATAAGTTTTTGCTGAATAGTTATCATCAGGTGACTTCACTGCAGCTAACTTACTTAGCCAGGGGTCTAGATTTCTAATCAGGGAAATAAGAAAAGTAAATGTTGAAAGGGAGTGAGTTTCTACCACTACACCCTTGTGGATAGCATTGCTAACCTTTGACTTTATGAAGAGGCACTTCACAATTGCATTGTATGGCTTCTGTCTTTTCTCCAGTTTGCTGTCCATCTTACCACATAGAGCTCAATTTTTAAAACATTAAGCTTGCTTGCATTGCCATTATGATGTACATTGTCTTAACACCTTGGCCAGAACAAGACACGATATGTTAATAGCATGATCACTGTCTCCAGCCTGTGCAGTATTTTCAAAGAATTTAAACAAATTCATAATGTACGTCCTGCCCTTGACAAAGGCAGACTTTTTCCTTTATAATTTTTTATTTCCATTTGTTTACTGGGAATGTCAATGCTGGTGCAGTACTTTCAGTGTGAAATTATAATATGTATAGATATAATTTTTTCACACAATGCTTTACAGAATAAAATCATAATGAAGTATGACTCTTATTATGTTGCTACATTAAGAGTGAGAAAGTGCATTCACTTCATTTTGAAATATTGCAATGTATCTGATATCATAAGTAAATTGTAAAACATTGGCATTATCAATGTATCTTACTATCCTGAAATCTGGTTTTAATGTCATGCTTGCCCTACAACAAATAAACATCACATTGAGCCACACTCTCTCCCCCGGATTTACTATTCTTCCATGCAGGACTAGCTTAGTCCTGCAGGAAGTGGCCATTTAGGAGCAGGACGGCAGCGCGCCATGCATATTAATGAAGGTGGGCTGCCTGAGCTCCTAATCTTACACGCAGCGTGTAAGAGTGCAGGGGGCATGTCTGAGAGCAGTGCTCTCAGAATATACACACCCCTGCAATGAAGAACTGCAGAAAGCCCTAAAAGAATGAGCGAAACCACTCATAGGTGTATGCATACCCCCAGCAACACCCTGCCACATGTACAAGAGCAATAGTTAACACAAAAAATGTAAAGATACTTTTTTTATGAAACAGATTAAATTTAACCATAGGTGTGCAGCTTTGCCCATTGCTTAGCTATGGTTAATGCAGCTAAAATGGCAGAAGAGGATAAAAAGCAAGATATATGCAAATGAAGTAGCATAGCAATAGTGTAGTGGGTAGAGCATTTAGTTTAAGAGCACTCATCTCAGGTGTGAGTTCCACTGTAGCACATTCCATTTTTCATGTCAAATCATGTTATGACCAATATTTTAGTTGCATAACCTACTAAATAACATATATTTGTAAACTGGAGTACCGCATTAAATGCAGATGTGAGGTGTCAGTGTCATAATGTTGCAAAGTCCACAGATAATCAGACGTGCCCCATACAGTATATGTACACAGGAATCAGGGATACAAATGGAAGGTAAAATGTGTAATGAATGATAACTCCATACAGTTTCCAAATCCCCCACCTTCCAAAGAACCATTAGACATTACTGTCTAAATTACTGCAGTGGTAAGCGGGAGTAAGCAAGTGTAAGCAGTAGTAAGCGGGAGTAAGCATATGTAATTGGGTTTAAGCCTGTTTGCACAGGGGTAAGCAATGTGCACACAGGTTCAGCAATATGGAAGCTAACTCTCTGTAAGCATATTTAACGAAAGGTAGACAGTGCTTACCCAGGCACAAACACACTTACAAGTGCCTTAATCACTCTGTATCCAACAGCTGCTGTCCTGCTCAGCAGCAGAATGAACAGCCTTGCAGGGCCTGAACCCAGGAACTTATACACTAGAGTCACTGTCGTTAACCACCAAGCCATTACAACAGTACATAAGATTGAGGTATCACCAAACAAATCCTCACTATAGTAAAATCAAATTGAACATGTGAAAGGAATCAGTATACAGTCATATGTTCTATAACCTACTACATAACACAAATATGTGAACTGGAGTAATGAAATAAGCCCAGATGTGAGGTGTAAGTGTAATAGACTGTTGAAGTCCCCCATTAAACACAAGGACCCAATACAGTGTACATACACATGAATCATGGATAATATATATATATATATATATATATATATATATATATATATATATATATATATATATATATATATATAAAACACGTAATGAATAATAAATCAATGCCAAAAAGCAAATATAATGCAAAGTAAATATTAAGCAATGCTAAGCATTGCACAGGCCAGCTTAGTAGGTGTAAGCAATGTGTAGGCCAGCTAACTCAATTTGCCCAGTGGTATACCCCTTTAAACAATGCCAACCTTAGGTAAGCAGGTTTGCCCATAGCTTAGCCTTTTCAAAACTGTCCAATCATGGCAAAGTACGGGAAATTGTCCCTACTTAAACCCAACAGGCAGGAATACATCCCATACTGGTTGTAGCTTCCCCTTGCAGCCACCATGTCAGGGGCTCTGGGGCATCCAGGAGTCCAGAGTCATGGCAGGACTCCTTGTCAAAGACAATGAGCAGAGACTGCTGCAGGGCCAGAACCAGGGTTCCCAATATAAAGCGGAAGCCTGGGACCGTCTCGCCCATGACCTCACCAGTGCCACTGGCGTACCCCGAAATGGTGAGCAGGTCAGGCATCACTATGCCAACCTGAAGAGGCGGAAGGGAGATCTCTTGGATCAGTGGATCCAAGAGGCTAGGATGGCAGGGAAGGTCCCAACTGTGTGTAAGTATCACTCCACTACCTGTTTAATAATTTCCAGCTCAAGTATATGATGGATAGGTATGGCTAAATATTCCTCTTATGTCCTTCACAGCAGCAAGTGAGCAGGCTGTGAACCAGGAGGCCCATGGATGTCACTTAGAGTGGTTGCTACGTGAGGCAGGTTAGTAATACTCTTGCATGTACTATCATAGGAAATAAATCTAAAAGTATTAGTAAGTTAATTGCCAGTATAGAACCTGTATTGTTTAAGGCAAGTACTGCATACACCAGAGAATATGGCAGGAAGAGTCTAATATTGGTTGTATGTAAATTAAAGCATAATAGCCTGACAATAAAGGTCTAACTGCTGGACTGCATGGGTTTACTCTGGTATCATATGGTAATGTAGATTTGCAATCACTTAATAGTACTGCTGTATTAGGCACAGTTACCCACACTGTGCAACATAAATAAAATGTGTATGAATGTCTGCATATGACTGGTGTAATTCCCCAGAGGTAATTTAGTACAACTGAGAGAGACATAGACAGAAAACAAAATCCAAATAGCGCACACAACTGAGACATGAACTGTTGTATTTTTAGCACACACAGCCATGGTTCGAATCCTGGGAGTGGTAGTAGTCTGCATACAGAATCACACCCCACAACAGTACAGATATGTTCAGAATGTCCAGTAAATTGGCCCATATCTTTTCCCTGTCACTCTGTCCCACTGGGAAATCAGCGGGATGATCCCAGATGTATAGGCAGCAAACACAAAATACAACTGATTGTCACACATCTATAAGAACAAACCTGTCACTCTAGCAACTCCCCAAACTGTTATGAGAGTAATAAGCCAATTATGTCCCATCTACACCCCCATGTTGTCAAGCTGTGACCAGAGTGTGTACAGTAACAGAGTGAGATGCATGTGCATAATAGTAATGTGGAACCTGGTGCTTTGTGTGGCAACATTCAGGTAGTGCTAACAAACATTGCTCCCACAGGTCTGTCAGATATGAACACTGTGCACAGAAATAAAAGAATGATAACCTGTACTGGTACTGTTTACTTTGGTATTGTATGGCATTGTGAGTGTTGCAATTACTCTGAATAATAAGGTATTACTCATCACTGTTGCCCACACTGTGTTACATAATATAACTGTCTAGGAAATCCTGTATGAGTGTTGTAATACAAAGTTAGAATGTAAATCCACAGGAGAATTATAAGATAGACATTGGATAAGAGATATACAGCAATATCTGTATTGCACACACAACTGTGATGGACAGTGTTTTAGTTTTAGCAGACACAGCCATGGTCTGAATCCTGGGAGTGAAAGTAGGTTGCATACAGAATTATACCCCACAACTGTACAGACAAGTCCAGAATGTCCAGTATATTGGCCCATATCTGCTGCCTGTCACCCTGTCCACCTGGGAAATCAGTAGGATGATCCCAGATGTTTAGGCAACAAACTGGAAATACAACTGATTGACATACATCTATAAGAACAAACCTGTCACACTAGCAACTCCCAAAATGTTATGAGAGTAATAAGCCATGTATATCCCATCTACATCCCATGTTGTCAAGCTGTGATCAGAGTGTGTACAGTAGCAGAGTTAGATGTATGTGCATAATACTAATGTGAAATCTGGTACTTTGTGTGGCAGCATTCAGGTAGTGCTAACAAACATTGCTCCCACAGGTGCGTCAGATATGAACACTGTGCTGAGAAATAAAAGCTTGATACCCTGTACTGGTACTGTTTACTCTGGTATTGTATGGCATTGTGAATGTTGCAGTTGCTCTGAATAATAAGGTATCACTGACAACTGTCACCCACACTGTGCTACATAATATAACTGTCTAGGAAATCCTGTATAAGAGTGTTGTAAATAACTAAAGGTTAAAGAGAGCAAAAGTCTGCATATGTCCTGGTTCACCTGCATGTGGTCAAGACATGGCCAGAGTCTGTGCAAAAAGAGATGAACAGGTATGTGCATAACATCAACCTGGAATCTGGGGTATGTGTAGAAACAGTTAGTTAGTGTTAAACAATTCCTCCACAGGTATACAATGTAAGAGGTGCATACTGCAGGTAAAACCAGTCCATGTATGTAGTTGTTGACAGCCATATCAGTGTCCAAACTAAGGCAATAGGGTAGTGTAGTAATACTTGTAAGGTACAGATAACAGCACTGACTAGGAAAGTAATGTGAACTACAAGAATATACTAGTTGTTAATTGACATCTTTCTCTCCCCCTCACCATATATCCAACAATACATTCAATACCCACCTCAACTGGTACATGATGACTCCATTGTAATGCTGGCTATTGTTTGATTATTTAAATCTGTTTCTATGCATGTGTTATGTTGAATTACTCCAACACTGGTGGCATGGTGCCAGCAATGTACCTGCATGCTGTTGTTATTACCACTGTGGTCCCATATATGCATGTGTTCCATTTGCAATGCAACTGTTCCATATCTGGTGTCTGGATTAATGGGAATATCTATGCATGCTGTTATACCTAATCCTGGAATGTGTTGACTATTACTAACCCACATATGTTGATAAACCATAAACACCATATCACGCTTGGGAAGGCCAATCCTGGCGGACCCACCTGTCCCACTTCAGCTGGCCATGGCACTGGACACCAGCACATCTGGGGCCAAACCCGGGACCTCTATGTCCGTTGGTCCAGCACCACCTTCGGGTGGAACCACCTCAGGTGATGGGGCTCAAACCCTAGGGAGTGGGTGTGGACAGGAACTTGTCACCCATCACCAGGTCCGGTCGTGGTGTGTTGCGAGCTCTGCAGGGAGGTGGGTGATCTGCTACACCAGCTCGAGGGCCACATGTCATGACTAGATGCTCGGCCTGGCTCTACAACAGCCCCAGCAAAGCCATCTTTGGGGCTGTGAAGGTGCAGTAGTGACTGCCCATGGGTGGGGACCTCAGTCCCACTGTTTCCACTAGGGGGCTCATGGGCTTCCGATTTCCCAACACCCCTACCCATCAAGGTGTTTTTCCCCCACATGTGTCATATACCATGCCTGTATGCATCTTGGTTGCCTTGTCTGTTAACCTACACAACCTACCTCCCCAAATATACCTACTATCTCCCTAACATCTCACTCTCACCTGAAAAAAAGGGCAATCTGTTCCCAAAAAAACATATCACCCAGTAGATAGCTGTCCATTTTGCACATGTCCACTGGACACATATAATCTGGTCTAACTGGCATCACAAATCTACCTCCAAATTCAGTATATATGCACAGCTGTTGCTGTAGAAGAAATGGGCAGCTATGGACCTTCCCTACACCCTCCTGCACATCCCTAGCTATTTTCCCTACTATCTTTCCCTCTTTGTACCCCTTTTTCACCCCTTTCCTACCAACCCTTTTTTTCTTTTCTTTTAAAGAAATTAGTGCAGGGGTAAGCGGGGAGTAAGCACTTTTAAACAGCAGTAAGTGGGTGTAAGCCTGTTTGGACACTGGTAAGCAATGCCTACACAGGATAAGTAATTGAGAAGCTAAATCAGTATAAGAAACTGTAACCGGAAGTTAGCAGTACTTACCTACATGCAAACCTGCACAAACCCACGCAAACCCACTTACAGCTGCTTAAAAGTGCCTTAATCACTCTGCATCCAACAGCCCATGTACTGCCCAGCAGCAAAATAAGCAGCCTCTGCAAAGCTCGAACCCAGGATCCTGCACACCATAACCAAAGTGATTGACTACTAAGCCATGTCAGACATAAATAACCCTGATGTTTTCACAAACTTATCATCCAGCCAGGTCATTCAACAGCACAGGAAATGTATTTAAACATGTAGATGTATGTGTGTGTGTGTGTGTGTGTGTGTGTGTGTGTGTGTGTGTGTATATATATATATATATATATATATATATCTATATCTATATATATATATATATATATATATATATATATAGAAACATACATACATACATATGCATACGTCTTTAGACATATATGTCTACATCTATGTATATATATATATATATATATATATATATATATATATACAGAAATATCAGAAATATATATATATATATATATATATATATATATATATATATATATATATTAGCATAAATATATATCTATATTGGTATATACAGACATATATAGATATAAAAGAGAACATAACAAAAACATGTATGTCCACATGCACTGTTAATGGAGGTGAGGGGGCCCAAACAACATATGTCTTGTATGTGTAGATATCCCCCCCAAAGCCAAACACGTCTGCCCTGCAATACAATACCAACTTCTGCAGATCCCATAACCAGTACCTGACACAACATGGGCACAAGTTGTTAACAGTACTCCATCCCACCTGTATGTCAGGCTGGTATCAGTAACATATCTTGCAGTACAGTCTGGCTACCATAGGGAATACACCATGTTGAAGAAATCAACATTCCTAAGATACATATACACAGATTATCTATCTATATATATATATATATATATATATATATATATATATATACACATATATATATATATCTGTAGATATATACGTAACTACACATACACACACAGAGATATGTATAGGAAGATACATATGTAGAAGGTGCACACAATACGAAACAGCCACTATGCCTACAGTTTACACCTTACCAACTGGACACTGTATGAGCTACCCATACAAATGACAATGGCTGCCTGCAACATATACCCACAGAGAGGTCAAAGGATATAACACCACAAACAGGTTTGCATACTTGGGAAAGTTTTATTTGTGTACTATTACAATTGTATATGCCATGTCATACAGCTGTTTAGACTCTGACATACATATAAACAGAGTAATGCAATTGTGAAACAGTTATATTAATACAGAAGTCTGGAAAAGTTAATATATGTTTCTGTCCAGGCCGAGGCCTTCAAGTAGTACAATAGTAATGACAGACTGGGCCACAAGATACCAATAAATCAACAGTAAGTAATGCAGATGTATAGTCCAGAAGCCTCTATCTACACTCTGTACACAATCCTTAGGGGGTAAAGACCTCAGTTAACACAATGGGATGTATCTGTTACATAACAAAGCATGACTGACACCATTACAATCACACTGACAAACAGAACAGTCTTTATGGCATGAAGCAGTAGGCTTGCATTTACCCAAGGTGAATTGTACGGTAATGTACATCCAGATACTTTAAGGCAGCTTACCCCTGATACCCCCACATGTTGTAACAGCCTAGGTTGGTTATGGTGCATCCCCCCATAGACTGAATAATACAGGGCCATATACCACTGTTACATACACTGGCCTCTGGAGTTCATAAGAGTGCACATGTATTGTGTAGATGAAGCCCACACATATATGGACCCAACACCACAATATGTGTGGGGGCCACAACAGCAGTCGACTGATGGCAGGAATGGCAGCATGACATACTCACAGCCCACTACATAACCTCTGACAGCATGTCATATGTACAAAGCCTGGTATGTAGGTGGAGGACAGAGGCTGGAACACAAGCCCATACGTATTGACCTTGGAGCAAGAGGGGGACCAATGGATGAATGGCTAGAACTTAAGGAATTAACATGGCATATTAAAACTAATGCCTGCCAAGTACCAGGTCTTAATGACAGAATTTCCTTGAGTTCTGTTTTAAAATTAAAATCGATGTATTTTTTTATAGGTTTATTAGTTGTATTTTTAATTTGATTTTTTGCAAGAATATTAAGTTTTAACAATTTTAACTTTGTAAATTCTTTTTTGAGGAAATGATGTAATTACATTGACCAATGGTTAGGTGGGGTGATGTATATATGATTGTCATGATCACGTGATTTTATTCTGATGAAGTCTGAAACTTGACGAAAAGCGTTTAAATAAACTTGGATTTTGCTGGTGGTCTGTTCTGCATGCTTCTTTCATCTATTTGTTGCTTTTGATTGGTTTTACTATGTTTATTTCTTGTATTGTAGCATGTAGGAATGGTATAGGTGTGTAATAGGGTTACCAGCAATCTGGTCCAACATTTACCCCCCTAATGTCAGGCTGTGTCTATATGTGGCACCTGTCTGTGTTGTAGCAAGGCAGAACAGTGTAGCTGTGCAGGAAGGTGTTGTGAGATTGTGGACCTGATGTCTGAATGTACCCCATATATAGGTATGCATATGTGTGTGTATATATATATATATATATATATATATATATATATATATATATATATATATATATATATATATATATATACATATATATATATATATATATATATATATATATATATATATATATATACATACATACACACACACACACACACATATATATATATATATATATATATATATATATATATATATATATATATATATATACATGTATGTCCACAAATATACAGATACCCATGTGTAGACATATATATAAACACATATATACATCATATATATCCACACATATATAGGTATATATCCATATGCATGTCTACATATATACAAACACACACAAATGCATATGTATGTAAATACATGTCCCTTATATTACTGCCACAGTGCTGCATGCTATGTGCAAGGGAACAGCACACATAGCAGTACACACAGATATCTACAGCTGTCAGTGTGTGCAACATGGATGGGTATGTCACATGTAAACCCCTTGTTGGGACCACATTGCCCTTGTCTGTGAAGTATGGAATGGGAATATGGGGAAGTATGGCAGATATGGTTGAGGAAGTTGTCAGGTTGGTAGATATAGAGGACAGCCTACAGGGGTGGTATGTGACACATGTGGTGGGTAAACACCCTGGATGGTGTGTGTTGTCTGTGATGTGGAAGCCCCATGGACCCCAATAAGGACACAATGGGAACAAGCCTGCCACCTACTGCTACTCACAAGAGCAGTCCGTGTCCCAAAGCCTGGAGGCTGAGCAGGAGGAGCATGTGGGCCCTGTGAATGTGTACTGGGTGTCTCAAGGTGATGTAGCACATCCCACATGTGTCTGTGGAGTCTGTTATGGAACAGACCCTGGAACTGATCTCGGGGGACAAGATCATGTCTGTGTGTGCCCCTGGGGGGCAACATCCCCTGAGTTGGTTCAACCTGAAGGTATTGCCGGACCTGTACATGAGGAGGCCCCAGGGTGGGTCACACATGTGATGTGGCCTGGTAACATGGGCAGATGAGTTTGGAGAGATGGTTCTGTTGACCAATAGTACATATACATGCTATTGTGCCATTGTTATAGAACATATATGGGTAGTAATAGTCTACACAATCCCAGAACATGTCCAACAGCATGCATAGATATCCCCAATAACACAGACTGTCAGATGTGCAGCAACCACATAGCAAGCATACCACAGGCATATATGGAACCATAGTGGCCCTGACAATGGCATGCAGGTGAATAGTCTGTAACAGGCCAGCAATGATAGTGTCCACACAGGGAACATGGCTACATACACATTGCACAAAGTGTGGCACAATACAATATCTGCCCCACTGCTAGGTAAGCTGTAGCCATACCTATTGAGTTGTGTATACAGTTTGTTGTCACTGATATTGTGGGGGGGTGACAGTGCTGTGCATTACGAACTGTGGTAACCTTGCTGCATGACTTGCTCACACCTGTGTACATCTTTATGTCTTTCAGGCAAGATGTCACATGGAAGGCTTCCAGCCTACTCTTCTGCCAAGAACGACATTGTGGTAAACCACGTAATACAGCACTACCCTGTCTTGCTTGGCCAGGCCACCCATGATCAGCAGGAGTGGACAGCTCTGTGGAGAAACTTAGTCCACAGGGTCAATGATGTCGGACTGCACAATTGCAGTTATGAGCAGGTCCGCATCATTGTTCTGACCTGCTTCTCAATGCCCGTCAGTGTGCTGATGCAGTCCGGGAGGGTCACCTCACAACAGGGGGGGACCATGCCCTCCATCCCCCCTTGACATGTGTTGAGGAGCTCCTAGCCAGCCTCGTGGCACCTGCCTGTCTGCATAGTCACCAACTACCAGACACCTTTGTGGAGGTGGGTGCAGGTAACGCCATAGGACACATCAGTAGACCACTGTTGCATATACATCCACATCTGAACAGGTAGATCATGCATATCTGACATGTCATAGATATAGTTTGTTGTTGCATAGTAGTGATAAACAGATGTGCATATGTGGTAGTATTATGGACATGTACTGTTGATGTATTTTAATGCTGTACCCACCCTTTAGCAATGCCACAGGTGTGGCCACTGACTTTGCATCACTCAACTTCTTATGTAGGTCCCTCCGGTATACCACCAAGGCAGCAGCCTGTAGCTGGTAAGATGGTTTATGTTGATGCTTGCCAATACACTGGGCATGTAATGGTTATGGTATATTCCATGCACACATCTAACACACCTACCCAGAATGCATGCTGTACATGTGCATGTATGGTTGCTGTTAAATGCAGAGCATCACACTGGTTACCATGATGCGGTATTGGAAGGGTATGTCAGACACCTGCAAGATAACTAACATCTTGTCATTGTGGAATGTGTCCACAATGTGGAGACATGCCTACAGTAGGGACATGTTTGGAACAACACCCATATACAGTGCAGCACCAGTGTAGATACCTGTAGGACAATGACAGCTGTTGCAGAGTTGCACTATGGCATAACGTATTACTGTGGTCCACATTATCAGCTGGGACTAGACTGTAACATGTGGTGTTCAGTGTATGGGACACTGCAAACTGACACACATGTGTAGGCCTTACTTGTCAAGCATCTGCAAAAAGGCTGAAGTTGGGGGTGTCTCAGCATGACACACCAGTGCACTGCAGCAGTGTTCCTAAGGATGCTAAGAATGGCTGTATCTGCACATAGTCAGGTTCAGGAACTGTGGCAGACATAACCCTACCCCCACAGCAATAGTGATGGCAGTGTGTGAACACCAAGGGATGTTCACATGAGTAGACCTTGCAATCATGCAGATTAGGGGGACATGTGCAGGGCAGACTGAACATACACTGGGTAATGCAGATGGGCCATGTTAGTATACCCCTGCCAGGAGTAGTGCCTGCTGTAGTACATATAAGAAAAGGTGCAATAAACTGTCATGATAAGGGTGTGCACACATATGCCCACACGGAGTGTATGCATCGCGGTCAGCATCTGCACACCTAACACATTCCATAGACATTGCATGTGAAAGTACAGGACATATGTCGCATATCGGCCTCATGTACTGTTAATATATGTGGTGATGTGGTCCCATGGTAGATCAAGGAAGGGAGCGTCATATCAATAAGGGTGTGTACACCCCTCCAAAGCCATGATATGCCCTGGTTATTGTCAGTGTAATAGCACTGGATTGGTCATACATAGTCCACTGATGTTGAGAGTTGTAAATCAGACACCAGGCATTCACAAATTACATCTGTCCACATATCATCCCAGGTGTGTGTTGCTGAAAAACATAGGGGCTGTGAGCATTAAAGCTGACATAACTGACACAGTGCTACACATTCAGCAATGGGTTGTACACCTGTGAGGTGTGGTGCACAGTACATGGCAGGGTGCAGAAAAGGTACACAGCAATACTGTGTACATGGGTGCAGTGGTATCCAGGGGAAGGGGCATCACCTAGTGACACAGCACATGCATCACACACATGTATACTGTTGCTAGTATGGATTGACTATAGCTTTACTGCATGCTGTTGTGTACCATATCTTATGCATGTTGACAGATGGGTAATAGGAGGACTGTGCATCCTATCATTGTGCAACCTGACCTGTATGGGTGTGTGTGCATCCTGGTGGGTAGTTAGTTTGTCTGTAGGGTCACTCTGGTGAAATGGAGGGAGGTTGATGCATGTAGGATGCGTGTGTGCATGTGTGTGTGTTTGTGTGGGTGGCCATGTATGCACATGTGTGATTGTGGGGTTGTTCATACAGTAGTACCCCCCCTTGGGATCATGCAGTACATGGACATGGACTGCCACATGACACACCAGGAATACTTGTTATGTATGTAATCACAGGACAGCTGATAGTATAAAACGGTCTGTAGCATGAAACAGGTATTGAGAGGGGAAGGTAGACACCAGGTATTACCTTAATATCGCATTCAGCAGAGAGGTGACTGACAACCCATGTATGCAGCACTATAGATGCATTAGGGATTTACTAGTCAACACCAGGGAGTGTATCCATATATTACAATTGTCACATGATAGGCTGATGGAGCAGCATATCTGGCCAAAGTGGTTAGAAAAACATTTTATATAGCCCACCTAATCATGAAGGGATTCACATCTAGATCAGGGGAGGTCATTGTGCCTCTTTACTCATCCCTCATCAGGCCCATAATTGAGTACAATGCCCCTTTTGGGATGTACCTTACCAGACATTTGCAGCAACTGGAAAGACCCCAAAAGTACCTCAACAAGAGGATCAAAGGGCTCAAAGAGATGCCATATGCTGCCCGGTTAAAGAAACTCCAGCTCTACTCAGTGGCATTCCGCCTGCTCAGAGGCGATCTGTGCCTGACGTATAAAGCCATGTCCAACCCGGAATTAATGGACATGCTGCACCTCAGAAAATCCAAATCCCATCGAGCTACACGCTCGAGAGACTTGAATCTCAGAACTGAAATAAATAGGACATGCTGGAGGGACAGATTCATAATCCAGAGGCTCCCTTCACTCTGGAATAAAATCCCAGTCCAGGTTAGACAGAGTCCCTCACTGACTCTCTTCAAGAGGAATCTTGATGAGTGGATGGGAGATCGTAGGTTTACCCCGGGTATCACTTCTGTGTCACTGTTAGACAGAGACACAGTATACTAACCTCAAAAAAGGGCATAGCAAAATTCATTTAAAATGGGTGGCGAAAGCCAAACACACTCTGGCTAGGCTTATAAATGCCCTAGGGCAGATAGCCTAGTATGAACCTATGAACCTATGTACTGAGAAATACATACACATGCTTGATATTATGGAATGAACATAGTAGCCCCCACATATGGGGGCCATGCTCATGCTGTCTGGACATACACAGGGTGAACACTGAATGACAGCAGTGAGGCCATGTAAAACCACTCCACTCAGGTTGGGCAGGTAATGGAGTAACAGGTCTTGTGTTGTGATCACTTGTCTAGACATTTAGAGGACTGATATGTTAATGAGTGGTATCAATGAATGTATGTTACCAAGTTTGAAGCAGGATGGTGAATGCCTGGGAATATAAGTGGGGCATTCTGTAAAGTCACGGACAGGTAGGTATTAAGGTGGTGTGTGTGTGTGTGTGTGTGTGTGTGTGTGTGTGTGTGTGTGTGTGTGTGTGTGTGTGTGTGTGTGTGTGTGTGTGTGTGTGTGTGTGTGTGTGTGTGTGCGTGTGTGTGTGCGTGTGTGTGTACTGTTATGCAATGCTGTACAGGTCTTAAAGTACATTTATTGTTTTCCCCCACAGGTGGTGAGGTGGTTCAGGGTTCCTCCTGCATGCAATCTGATGTTGGTGCCCATACAGACACAGAAGAGGATGAAAGTACTGTTGAGGCACTAGTGGGGATGTCAGGGGCTGAAACAGTGCCATCATTTGACATCCCCCTTTTAGCCACCCCAACCCCGCACACAGTTTCAGTGCTTATACATACCCCATCATGAGTGGCCATAGCGGAGGGGCAGCTGGCGTTTGGTGGCAGTGCACAGGAAAGTGTGGCAACCATGTCGACTGTGTCTTGTCGCAGCAGGCATAGCCAGATGTCCGGCAGGGTACCCACATAGGCAGATGTCCCAGGGTGCTCGTGGTAGGGCCGCTGGTCATCATGCCCCTGGCAGAGGCTACACAGCAGGTACCAGCAGGCGCATGTTTCAGGCTGTCATGGTGGAGCAGGAACATATGGAATGTTACACAAGACAGGGCCTGAAGCTGCAGAGGGCTGCTCTCACATCTGCAAGTGACAACTCCTGTGAACTGTCTGGTGCTATCCATGCATTAACTGAGCTCATGGATAGATGGTCTGATGAGATGATGGACCTCATCGACTGTGGTCTGTCCATGCTTGAACATGTGGTGGGAGTGCGGCAATGGTCACGTGGACGTAGACCAGCAATGCCAACAGCGGTCAGTCAATGTGGACGTGCTCAAGGGTCCCCCTACTGGTAGTATCAGCCCTAGCACTGCAGGGGGGCGCTGTCCACACCACACCACAGCAGGCCACAAGCATGTGGTCCTGGCCAGTCCCAGGAGGGACCTGCTCCAGCGGACATCTGTCATCGTCAGGTGAGAGTAGCACATTGAGGCTTGTACCTGGATGTGCCCATGGAACTCCTGGCAGGCAGAGTCCACGTGTCCATAGCTGGAGGCAGTGAACTGCACACCCTGCATGTATGGTCTGCAGCTGTCCATAAACACCTGTGTAGGGCAGCCACATGGCAGGACTGTGTGCATGTATACCCACACACTATACAAACACACCTAAGGCAACCCCATACCTACACACACCACATCACCACACCCAGTTCACCTCATTACACCCCTCACCCACACACATGGTGTCAAATGTATGGCCCACCCTTGGCCTCACACCCTGTGCAAATGAGGATACCTGTGCCGCATCTCTGTCATCCATACCATCAATGCAGGGACAGGCTAATATGGTTCTGATACACATGGTGACTGTACTACAGTGTACCACAGTACTGCAGTGTAACATGTAAGGAGTGAAGTGTAATGCATATATGTCAGGTAGTGTAGCTGTCCAGCAATGATGCATTATAGCTGTTAGTAACACCGGTTCATTGTGGTCTCTATAATGTTATTCATTTGGGTTGTAGGTGTATATGTGTCAGCATGAGGATGGTCTGCAGTTATATTCCACAATGGGGTATGGCACTGTGGTGACACCATGGCTGTGACATATTTGGGGTACAGTTGAACACATGTCACAGGTTTGTATAAAAGTTATTGCCTGTGCCACATGGACAGATGACCCACTGGGATGTGTATACTATGCAACCTGATGTAGACCCACCCACATACACACACACTCTTACTTGGTAACACTGGGACTAGACCCCTACCTAGGTATGTAGTGATACTGAAGTGCATGGCTTTCATTACACACACCACACAGCATTTAGGGTGAGGTGTGTTCCAGGTTACATGTTACATGCAGAACATTCCCAGACATGTACAGTATGCTAATGGGGGCTGTAATAGGTGTATATGGATGATACATAGTGTGACATACCTTCATATACACATTAACAGGCACAGAACAGGCAGACACATGTCCGAGGGACCTGGGCCTATGTCTGCTAACTAACTTGACCATGTGTCCAATGTGTTACAGGTAGGCTGCACACAGCATATGCATAACTGGCCTGGATTGTGGTATCAGTTACCTGTATGGTTGATGGTGACAGTGGTAACCATAATGTAGAACATGGGACATATACCAAGTGTACCTTGGTGTAATGACAGTGTACACAGCACCCACATCCCCCAGTGGATGTTGTACTCTCTGAAACCCATGATGACACTCTGACATACCCACCATCACACATTGGCCACAACTGCAATATAACCCACTGTATATCCCAACAGTGGTATTACAGGTATATGCATCTAATGCACATGCCACAAGCATAGTAGGGTGCTGCATTGTCATGCCTCACCTATGAGCAGCAACAACACTATCTGTACTACTGTGTGGCAATGGGTATTGTAATAGGACTATGTGGCCTCAGAATGCTGCACCCTACACATATATGGAAATGCACACATGCACACACTTGCCAGAACACAATGGGTATCCTATGCCTATCAACCCATTTGTACAACACTGTTGTGCTGGTACTGCAAAGCTCATGTAGCCGGTATGGAGTGGAGCTTAACAGTGTACATGTAATGTCCCATACAGCAACAGCCACAACTGACTATGACAATGGGTGTTGCAGTGCTTGTGAAGGCCCTCATGGAATTCTCAAGTACAGGTGTGCTAACACACACACACATTGCTATACTCAGTCATGCACATGTACACATGTGTCAGTATTGTGGTGCATCACTGCAGGTGGTCATAGCTGTGTACCTAGCTATTGTCCAAGGAGAGATGGGATGTGTAGGGGTTGTGTGTACAGTGGTATCCTGCCACCTGCCATGTGGCAGCAGGCAATCTATCGACAGACACTATTGTGGTGCCCCTCAGAGTGAGAGTGACATGCATCAGTCAATCCTCCAGGTGACTCCTGCACATGGCCACTGAGGTGATTAAGTTGACATGTATTCAACATGCATTACAGCACATGGTTAGTGTCTGTGATGGAGACCTGTACCCAAGCATGTTCTGTTGACTGTGGTAGTGTAGTGCAGGTACCCGTGGCATGTGGTGAGTACAGGGTGTTATCTCCTATATGTGCGAGTTCTTACACAACAGGGTAGACATGTCAGTGTCAATCAAGCTTAGATGGTCTGTACGTAACCCAGCTGGATACCTGCCATCTGCACATCTGTACAGGGAATGACAGTCATCAGTTTGGCAAGTAGCTATGCAGTAAGATTAATGTGTTGACAGATAGATGTTTGACAACAACATGTTTGCCATAACTACATGTTAGAAGCCCTCACTAACATGTGCTGTACAGACAGTAGTCTACAGTTACATTCCACATGTCGGATCATTACCCAGTAGGGATTATATATTGTGACACAGCTCACACACCAGGGATACAACAGGGAGGCCTCAGAGTCCAGCTATTCCTACAGGTTTGCCTGTTGTCAGTACTACATTTAGCACTCTACTCTTGCCTGGGTAAGCACTGTCAAAACAGTACTACCGCCATGATACACTACATGCCAGTGTGACAGCATGTACCCTGGGCTACTACCCCTGTATGTAACACATTCACATGGATAACAGTGCTGTACAGGCCTCATATATGCCTATATACCTTGTGTCCCACACATGACACTCACACCCCTTGCTACTGTAATGACAGCAC